>NW_015386369.1:1483246-1587479 GCF_001527695.2 Protobothrops mucrosquamatus | reverse complement strand
AAAAAAATCATGTATGTTGTAGGGATGAAATCCTAAAAATACAGGTTGTATTTTTAAAATACGATTCTAAATCTTAGAAGATCTCATGGAAGCATATTTTCATAAGGTCATTCTTCAAGATATCTAAAATCTACTAGTGTTTTGATGGTGGTACTGAATGATGACTTTGTTGCACCAGTTTATCAGGTAAGAGTGAGCAATAGAAGTATTTAGAAAGCTCATTGTGCATCAAGGACCCCTCATTTCAACCCTGAGCTACAATTATTAGTGAGCAACAGTGCCCAGGGCAGGAAAAAGTTTCCAAGGGATGGCTTCAGGCTTCTAGTGTGACAACACACTATGTAACAAGCATATTAAAAGCATGCCCTTGTTTTCATCTCTAAGAAATTGAAAAGAATACAGGTAATCTTTGCATCACAATAGTTCATTTAGTGACTGTTCAAAGTTATAATGGCACTGAAAAAAGTGACTTATGACCATTCACAGTTACAACCTTTGCAGTATCCCCATGCTCATGTGATCAAAATTCAGATGCTTGGCAATTGGTTCATATTTATGACCGTTGCTGCATCCCAAGGTCATGTGATCAGCTTTTGTGACCTTCTGACAAGCAAAGTCAATGGGAAAGCCAGAGTCACTTAACAACTGGGACACTAACTTATCAACTGCAGTGATTCACCTAACAACTGAGGTAAGAAAGGTGGTAAAACAGAGCAAAATGCACTTAATACAGTGGTGGGATTCAGCCAGTTCACACCAGTTCAGCAGAACCGGCATCCACACAAAGAACAGGTCGTTCACATACTTGAATCCCACCACTGACTTAACACAAATCTCACTTAACAACAGAAATCTTGGGCTCAATTGTTGTCATAAGTTGAGGACTACCATAGTATTTTTTTAACGGCTTTAAAAAATTTTTTTACACATGATACACGAAACCATAAATAATGGCTTATAAGCCATCATGGTGAAGTTTACCCTACCTGCTTATGTAAAAGCAACATGGCTTGGTGCAAATAAATCAAGTTACTTAAAAATGACTATCTGTATATGAGGGGGAGAAGTGACACATAATTGCGGAGGAAAACACCACCTTTCTTATATGAGTATGCAATGTTGCAAATAAGTAGAAAAGGATGGAGTTTGTGTCATATCACAAAACACAGTTCATTATTTTGCCATCCTAGTGGTTCAGATATGTGTCGATCCACAACTGTACCCCCATAGACTACTGAATACTTTACTTCCAAATACTTTTTAAAGCAATACCACCTGATATGTGGGAATCTGGAGTCTTAATGCTAGCAATGAGATCACTTGTTCTGCTTTCCAGAATGCTTTTAAAGTGCCTAGGGTAGACAGATCTTGTCTCAGCAATCATTTCGCCTCTGCCTAGTTATTAGTTAAAGTTACAAAGATTTCAAACAACTGGATATATTGTTTCAGCTTATGGCAATGCAGAAATATAACAAGCCACCAAGCCTCAAGCAACAAAAATGAACTTTCTTTCCACTTAAATCATAAATTTTAAGAAATATTCAATTATATGAGATTCATGAACTCAGGAATCTTTGCTAGATATAGAATAAATCATGTCTTTCATTATGTCTTCCTGACAATTTACTCTAATCAGGGGTTTCAAACTTGCAACATCACGTGACGTGTTGCAACGTATCGCAACTTTTTTTGCCATTGCCGGCAATGGGGTGGGCGCGGTTTTGCTATGATGCATCCAGCCCTCGGGCCGGCAGTTTGACACCCCTGCTCTAGATAATATATTGAGTTACCTTCATCCATATATACACACATATATGCATGTACTTACATACAAGCTCTGCTTTCCAGAGGCAGGTTGAAAAACCTCTATAGAGAACAGAATACCCCCAATCTGGAGGAAAGTTCTTTAATGTAAACTTCCAAACTGGAGGAACATTCACTGGGATGATGAACTTCAGGGAAGCATGTTTATTCTTCCATTGCAAAACCACAGTTTATATTATTTCTTTTCTATATGAACCTTTCTCATAACTTAATTTTTGTGCAAATACAGCCCTAATGGTACCAGAAGAGAGAGAGAGACAAGGAATGGTGATTGGACTGCCATATGCCAAGTTAAGATTAAAGGATTTTAACTACAGTAACTTGATTTGTTGTTTTGTTCCATGTTTACATTTATATTTATTCCATAAAAGCAAGAGTTAGAATTTTGTTTTTCCTTCTTGAACCTCCTACCTAACCTACTAAAGGCAGCTTTCCCTAAACTGGTACTATCTACATATTTTCTGACTATAATACCATAAATCCAGCTCACACATTATTCTTCTACACTAGTGTTTCTCAACCTTGGCAACTTTAAGAGGTGTGTACTTCAACTTCTGGAATTCCCCAGCTAGCATGCTGGTTGGGAATTCTGGGATCTGAAATCCCCACACCTTAAAGTTGTCAAGATTGAGAAACAGGAAATAATTATTTTACATTTGCTGGAAATTATGAGAGCTTAAATCTGAAAACTCAAAAAGGCATCTGTCAGAAATTCGCTAATTTGCCCAAACTGTTTGCTCCCACATTCTCCATTTGGATAGCCTATCTTAATAAATCAATAATCCCTCCAGTCTTATGCCATCAAATGAGAATAACAGAATAACACAGGAGACTTTTTTAAAATTGCTTTCTATCAGAGATCATTGAGTATCCTTTGAACGTGTTGATATTGTATGAGGTGACAATATTGTATGAGGTGACAATATTGTATGAGGTGACAATAAAGCATAGGTCCTAGTAATTTTTTTTTTGTGAAGGATCAATTGCTTTAGCATGAAAACATCAGTGCAACAATACACTAACAGCGCATTCTGACCTGACACTAGCAGCCTTCTATACAGTATGTGGTTAGCATCATTTTCTTTTCCCAATCATTACAGACAATTTCAAAAGCTAAAAGAAACAAATGTCCAGTCAGCTGTTCATCCTGAACAGATTGCCGTAGCATACAGAATATCACTTACAAAATATTGAGCCAACAGTGATGTAATTCTAAGTAGCCAAACACTCCTGTACAAACATGATGAAACACAAACATCTATTCCCTGCAAGTCAGAGATTTACTCCATTCACCCTCACTATCAGGCCCATTTTTCATTTCTCCCAAGGGAAAATAAATGGTTGGGAAAGAATTATTCCAAGGCACTGGAGATAAAATCCATTATTTCTAATGGCAAGCTGGGGTAAGGCTGGTTCTATCTGAACATGGGAATATGTGGGCCTTTCTTCATTTGAACTTACTCAACATGCCCAAGCAACATCTTTTTTCACCTGTGTCTTCATGGCATTGTCTTCATTTTATTTCCAGCACATGAATGAGAAAAACTATATTGTATTGGATGTTAAAGTAATATTTTCCTCCTTATTTTGTAAGGTAGGATGTATAAAACATGCAACATTCTGTCACCTATTACCATGCAGTGAAATCATATGACTGCAATAATAGGCAACAGATACAGGAGTGGTACAAGCAATGGGGACTGCATTGCTGGTATAGTTTTCTTCCAATTCAAGGATGAGTAAAGACTACTTCAGCTCAGCAGTGGTGAAAAGTTTTTACTCTTTCCAACCTTCCCACCTTCAGCTGGAACCTGTCTACATATTGCTTAATAAGTGCAAAGATGAAGAAACAGCATTTCCAAACCTTCTATATTCAACTGCAAGAGCTGACTGTCTTTTTTTAAAATAGAGAAAGTGTCTTTCAAGTTGACTTTTGAAACTTTCCAATTTAGCCTACAGCCATTGGATTTCCTAGTGGGCTCCCATCCAAGTACTAACCAGACTATGCAGAGTTTTTTTGAGATTAGCTAAGGACTTTTAGATATTGTCACTTGATGGAGTAACTATTAATTAAACCAACTGTACCCAACTTGGTGTAATATCTAACTGTGCTGGGCATTGGTTAAGAAAACCTCCAATATAATCAATAATTCAAGAAGACCATACCAGTTTTATCTTCTCATACAATTCTTTTCTCTCTGAGTGTTTACACAGAGCAGGGACCCCAATTTCAAACTTTGTTAGGTGAAATTCAGTTGAGGAGTCCCCCACCCAAACCCAATGATTCTGAGTTTGACTCCTTTCATTTAAAAAAAAAATCTCTACAGCCAACGAATGTGTGGCTGAGAAGAAGAGAGAATGAAGCTCAGTGTCAGTTAGAGTTTATATTAGGTCTACCACTTTTCACTGTCTCGCCAAGTTCCTCAACATTTATGTATGGTTAGATTAAAGCTCCATGAATCTTCTGTTCAGAAATTCAGTTTGAATGCAAATCATTAGCCTCTCCAAAGTCAGAATATATGAAATTGGAGAATCAAATAAATTCAAATAGAATCTGAATATTAAATCAAAGCATTAAACAGACTTATTTTCCCAAATTACCTTAATTAGCTGAATCAGATTAATGACCCAGACTAATTCAATGATTCAAACTAGATTGGTTCAAATTTACAGATTCCTGGATTAAATTCAAGTCTATTATACTGTAGTATATTCTTTCTCATATATCTCAAAGGTAATGGAAGGCTAATTATTCAGAGAGGAGGTGAATCGGAAGGAACGGTATGGTTAAAATCCTGAACAGAAAGACTTCACAGTGCAATGTTGTTTTTCAGATTCCATCTGAAATTCAGTGATTATTTAGTGATGCACAATATGTGTTTGTTAGAGTTGAATGGTCACTTTTGTTACAATTAGATAGACAGCTCAGAATTCAGCAAAAGCTCCATACATCCATTGATATTTATGAACAGAATACATAACACAACAAAGTGTTAGAGAACATCTGCATTTTAATTCTCACATATAACTCTGATGTAGGAGCTGCAATGAAATGTCTCACATTCTGCATTTGGCAGCTGTAGAAAATGGCTTTATGAATGTCAAATATCTTTAAATTTGATTGAAAATATTACTTTATAGGATATTTTTTTTTCATTTAGAAACTTTAAATAACTCTTGAATTTGAAGACAACAGGGCCGCATTGTAATAGAGACCCTCTTACAAATCCCAAAGTAAAAGATAAATGTGCATTATAGATAACAAATGTATAATTTAAAATGTGAGAGTCTAAAGATTCAGACTTCTTAGCTATCTTTTGATTGCTTTGGATCCGTCAAGTTTCAAATAATGAATCTTATAAAAAATTAATTGCCCCTATATATTCTGCATCAAATACTATGAAGTTTTGTCTGCATGCTACAAATGATCAAGTATTAAAATACCAAGTACCAAATGTTGTCAAATATTATATCCAATGATGCTGTGGATATAGAAGTGTGTATTTTTAGAAAGCTGATGACAAAATAAAATGTTGTTGTAGGTGTATTAGAACATGCTCCCAAATTCTCTGTAATGTGTTGAATCATAGTTAGCTTCATAGAAGGTGATACAGAAAGCTATAGTGTTATATCTGAATGTCAGTCAAATAATAAACTATCACACCAACCACATAAAGCTGCCCGATACACTTTGAAATCATAGCAGTGAATTTTTCTGACCAACATTTACAGTGAATAATGACAAATAACTTCATTCCAGCTCAAAATTTGCTTGTTTCAGCAAATTTTCATTGCAGTTTTAGACTTTTTGTTTAAATAAGATCCATTTTCTGTTGTTTCAATGCTATCATTCTCTAAACCATTGTTTTTAGTAGTTAGCCTCTACAATACCCTCATGATTAATAAGCATATTTTGCTGAGAAAATAAGAATAACATTTATTAAAATTTTAATCTTGCATTTGCATAATTTCATCCCAGGTGCCATAGGCAAAAAAACTAGATAGGTTGCTATCACAGCAAACTGTATATCTAAATGGTTGATGACCATTCATATGTAATGTTGAATAATCAAATTATAGATTAAGAAGAAAGAAGATGGACCTGAAAAGGTACAACTAATAAAACTAGCGGTGGTGATAGCATTGAAATGGCATGGTTTTTCAACTTTTTTTTTGCTGCATCAATTATGCCAGCAATGAAAGGAATATATAAAACTGCAGTGCATTCACAAGGTTCATACTAATAACCAAATATCAAATCCAATACTGTGTGGCATTTCATACTATAAAAACTACTATATACTCAAAGTCCATGATGGGAAAATAATATTCAGAAGGCTTAAAATACACACTGAATTATTTACAAATGTGGATGAAGATTGTAATGAGATTCCCAAAAATTCAGTTCTGCCCTTTCTCAAAATTCATTAATACTGGCAATGATATCAAAATATCATCACCTTCTTCTGGGTTGGGTTTAGAATCACTTCAGGCAGGGGATAAGAACATTGTAGCTTATTTGTAATTCACAGTTCCCACAAATGGGGCAGATTTATAATACTGAAATGGTTTTTCCCCCATCTGAGAGAAATTTTAAAATAAAAAAAAGGGTATTTTAAGCCAGAGAACTCTTATAAATCCCCAAATCAAGCTAATTTGCCCTATTAGGGAATTATAGGGCAAAATATATTTCTTAAGTTTATAAAGGGTTAAGTCATTCATAGCATCCCTTAAAGACTCCAAAGACCAATTTCTATTCTAAACACTGGAAAAAAGAAAAAGGGGAAAGGAGTCATTATATTCCTGAAAGACTTACACTAATTTTTACCCTTTAACCCTCTCAAATTAATATATAATTTGCCCATTCTGGTGATGTGATAAAGTCAATGTTCAATTCTAACATCACTTGACAGTTTTTACACACATATTTATTTCTGCCAACAGTGATATTCTATGGTGTTTTTAAGGGACTATTTCACTGCTTCAATCTTATGTGGTCCATATGCACACAATTCCCCTTCAATGAAAGCTATTCCACAAGTACTTTGATTAGAAGAAACCTCATATGTGGTGGTGAACATCTTTGTCCTTCTCTTGATCCAGTTAAAAGAGCTTGGCTGGTTTTGATGAAGAATGTTTGAAGACTTGTTTTATTCCTGCCCAACTGGCTGACTCTCCACAATATGGACAGACGCCATATAATCCCACAGTCTTCAGTTGGAAGGTAGAAAAACTACCAGGTGTTTAGCAGGTGTAGAAGGTTCAATTTGTTCCTGCTGCTTGTGAACAGCTCAACAGCATGGAGTCCTCCAGGTTGGTGTTTCTCTATAATCTTGACCCACCTGGAGATCCATGGTGTCGAATCATGAACATGGCACACCAGCGTTGTCTCCATGGGAAGATGAAACTTCTGAGCGCTGCTTCATTCCCAGGAAATGAACTTTGAGGAACTACAGCATGACTCCCAATCTTTTTTAATCCAACCTGGCTTTCATACAAAGGCCATGTTCTTAAAGACATTTGCATGAAGGAAGACCCATGGAACTAAATGGAAATTACTACAGACTAACTGTAGATATAACTAGATTGGGGGAAAAATCCAACCAAACAAGGCTTTCAGAGTGCAGGATTCAGCATGGAAGTGTACACCAGCTATTTAAGCATAAATCATTAATACTTGTAGAATAAAAAGCAAAAATGTTCCAGCTGAGCAGGTGGTTAAAAAAGAACAATTTAACGGCATATACTGTATTTGGTATATTTTTTAGCTTTTAATTTCCTTTTACATGTTTCTTTCTGCTGACTGAGCTCATATTTATGCAAATTTTTAATAGCTGGACTTTGAATTTGGACCTCTTACATTTCTTTCATCCAGCTAGTTACAATATTTCAGTTTTTATGTTTTTTTTCTTTTTCTTTTTGTAATAGGGATTCTCCTACTCCCATGCTGAGCCTGTATGACATGACTATTCCCAACATTGTAACCTTGTAGTAAAAGAGACACATATTACTTCAAAAAACAGGAACAACAGCAGAGTTGGCAACAACTCCACTGATAAATGTAATTTTCGACTGTGTGATCCTTTGAATTCATTTTTAAAAAGGTGGATCATAATAAAAATCAAATAACCTCTGCTTATCCTAATCCTTGGGAAGGACTCAATAGGTGGATAAAATGCCAAATTCAGTCTAAACATCTGGCCAACGATGAAACTAACCATAATCATACAGGTAATCCTCAATTAATGATTGTGATTGGAGTTTCCATCGCTAAGTGATGTGATGGTAACAAACATGTGACTGTTTAATGGTGAAGGATTCCTTTAACAACAGCAACCTGAAGTATTCTAGCACTTCCAGTTGGTGTCATTAAAGGAATCCCACACCATTAAACACAACATCATTTAATTACCATTTTTGCCTTTGGCAGCTTTCCCACTGACTTTGCTTTTCAAAAGCCAGGCGTGAATGTTGCAAATGGAGATCACATAATTGCAGGACACAGCAATGTCATAATTATGCCCGGATTGTAGTCATATGATTGTGGGGATCCTGAGACAGTCAGAACTTTGAGGATTAAAGTATTTAGTGCGACTTGTCCAGCACTGTTATAAATTTAAATGTTCATTTAATAAGTGGCCATTACATGAGGACATAGTTTGTTAAATTTGTATGTTACCTGACTCCCAGTGACTTCCAGTTAATGGCCAATAGTGTAATACCTGTCTGCAACTCTGTCCCCACATCAATACAATTCAAAGCACTTCTTTGGAATGGAATATGAACACAGCACAGTTCTTCTAATCACCATGCTATACTGAAATTTGTTTTCTAATTTCCTTAAAAAATTTCCTCCCCAAAAAAGAGGCATTTCTTTTTGTACCTCTTATTCCAAATTCTTTGGAGTTCTTAGAATTTGTTTCTGAACTTACTTTACTGTTATCAACAAGTGGTGTATATAATTAGTTTCTGCAGGAATGATGCAAGAGCAATAGGAAAAATTTCCAAACGAGATTTCCTTTTGAGATTCAACTAAAGCATTCGCAGCTATAGACAGCAGAGAGACTAAGAAAATGCAGGAATCCCTCATCTTATGCAAGAGATTTGACTAGAATGTTCTTCTTTTTAGGGGGAAAAAATCAAAAGCAATTTATCTTAACATCAAATCAAAGGAGAAGATTGGTGAGGGGAACATTGAAGTCATTCTCATCAAAGCATTAGCTTAATAAGTGAAATCCTGGTTATCTCTTGACCTAAAATCTCTAAGAGCAATGAGTAAAGTGGACATACACTTTACAGCTGAAGTTTAGCTTGTGAACATAATGAACCATAAAAGGGACAAAGTGAGATTTTATGAGGAAACATTAAGGAGACCATGATTGAGTTGAATGCTCTTCATTTTGTGGATCATTCATATGATTAAATAACCTGTTAGACTAGTATAGCAAGAATTAAAATGTACCACACATTTTTATTCACTGTGTGGAAGATTTTCTGGAAACAAGAAATAAAATAAAATTAAGTAATGTAGTATATAACCTGTGCTTAAGACTGCTCAATTGAAATAGTACAATCAAATAGACTCTCAGCTGATGTTTCTGGTCTGAGAAGCTGGATGAAACATATTCTGGAAGGACACTCACCTTGGAGAAATATATTTACCCAATGGAACTACTATGTTAGCCTTCTGGGCACAGTACAAAATATCTTATCTGAAGCAAATAGCCTCAAGAAGAGAATTGCATTTAATTAACTAGAAATAACCCCCAGAACAAAGGCTCACCAGAACTGCCTCTCTTGGGGGGAAACATTCCTCCTTGCTTCCCCCTTGCTCGAGGATTAAACAATAGCAATTTGCTTCTTAATCCACACATTAAATGAATGTCACTGCACTTTAGAGGAAGACCAATGATGCCTAACAGAAAATACTAAAAATAGTTTCTTTCCTAAGGGAAACTCTAGTGGATATTTTTAGATATTTTCTTCCCCTGTGCTGCATCACTGTGGACATTTGCTCAAAGACAGCTAGTCAGCTTAGAGTCTGGGAGGCTGTACAATTCATCTGAAATGGGGAAAAAAAATATGGTGGTATCATCACCATTACTTGCAGTCAAGATGAGGACTTGGACCATAAAGAAGGCAGCCCAGATGTAGATCAATCCAGAGAGGATGCTGGATCTGTTCTCTTCATGCTATATAGATGGACTATCATTCCAGCAACATAAGAAAAAATGGGGTTCAGTGACCCAGCAACTAGCTTTACCAAGAGAGAGTGAATAATTTTTATAGATTTCCAAATTGATTCAAAATAACTTCAGGTAAAATTAAACTGGGCAGCAGTCTGTAACCTTACATTTTCTCAAATCCATTTTCTACAGAGACAAATGTAATTGTTGACAATCATCTCAGCAATGTCTGACTGATCTTGGAAGCTAAGCAGGGCTTGGCCTGGTTAGAGTTTGATTGAGGGACTATCAAGCAATTCTTGCTGACTAGGAAGTTGAAAAAAATATCTCTGAAGTCAGAAGTGGCAAACTACTTCCCTACTGTTGTCAAGAAATCCACATGAATGTGTCTTCAAATGCTGAGCTCAACTCAAGGACATCCTTAGCTTTTAAACTGTCTATTAAAAATAGTGGCTAGCACTTCCATCTATTGCTGTGAGGTGATCTAGTATATTGCTTTTTTCCATGTATACTACCTTCAAAGTGGCTCATAAAGAGTAGTGTAAATATCAGAAACATAATTTATAAATTTATTGTAGAAGATAAACTATAAGTAGGTACAGTTCAATGCAGCTGTTCCTTTTGTCCTTTTGTTCCAAATGCCATTCAAGTCTGGAACAAAACAGGTTATGTTCTCTCCTAATGTTGTGCCTCTAAGGTGGATGACAAACAGTGCCTGATCCTTGACTCTTTCATGACTTGGTCTTATCATTAATCAAGGTGATGAGGTACATCTTTTTTCCCCATCAATAGCTGGCAATGATGTCACAAGGAGAATGTTTTTAATTCAGGGTTGAAATGAGGGCTCCTTGTTGCTCTCTGACTTGGTTGTTTTCTTGTAGATGTTTCATTACCCAAACTAGGTAACATCATCATGCTGTGCATCATAGTGTGTGCCGTGCAGCACTAATGATATTACCTAGTTTGGGTAATGAAATGTCTGCAAGTAAGCAAGCAAACTCAGAGAGCTCCAAAGACCTCTCATATTTGGCATTTTTTTTTCATTTTTTCAGAGGCTCTGTGCAGAAGACCTATTAATACAAAGCGATTGTGTAAAGCATCCATTGATATATACCATAGTAAACTGATAGACATTCCAGTAACAAATGCAAATGGAATCTCAAAAATCAATACTAATACAGATTTAGTCAGCCTCATGCTTTGACATTTCCTAGTGGTCTTTTAAAACTTATTTATTATTAAGATTAGCTCTAATTAAAGTGCCATCATTCATTATTTGGGTGTTAATTTTTCATTTTTGAAAACTTTTTGTTTGATCAAGGAAGTCAGACCCATCTTTGTGTCAGGAAAGAGATGTTGTCTTTGGAGAAGTAGGTTGATATTCTTGAAGAGTAGTTCTCCCTAATCTGGTATTCTACAGATATTATGGGTTTTGACTTCCATTAAGACCAAGCAACATGGTCAATAAGTGAAGGTAATAGAGTTATAATCCAAAATATTTGGAAGGCACCAGACTGGAAAAGCTGTTCTACCATTAGGTAGAAAGAGAAGAGAATATTTTATTCCTTAAAAGCCAAATTAGAAAGACTTCTTATTGGCTTTCCAAATTTGGATCAAATCCCCTGAGATACCAATCGAGATAGCTTCCTACCTGACTCTTTTTTTTAAGTGAACCAAGATGAAGTTGAACCATCATTCAACATAGGCAGTAGGACAGAATTCAATATGATATTTGAAAGCAGCAAAGTACGGTATCCTGGCATACTCAAGTTTGTCCTTCAACTATGTGCTGTCATTTCCCACACAATCTGATTCAGTTACCTAACAGTAAAGCTGATTTAGAACAATTTAGACAAAGATTCAGGCCACTAATTTAAAAGCACCATGTGGATCAAGCCAACCTACATCATAAAAGAATACTACATGCCATCTAGTTATTCCTCATCCTAGAAAAAGCCACTAAATTTAGACTTGCAAGAAGATAAATACATCTTCAAGTCAAATACAGTCACCAACCAGATGTTGTCCTCAATTTAAAGATGACCTGCACATCAAGCAAGAAAATCCTGGATTTGAAAAAGGTTTTATTTTTTAAGGAGATTTAAGAACTGCCACATTAAAACTGATAAACTATCTGCCTAGCTTGACATTCAGTGAGATGAACAAACTGACCAGGAAGAGAAAATCGATTCTCTGCCATAAGCACCAATCTCTGCCTTAAGAGATATTTACTTCCAAGTCATTGTCCTAATATGATAGAGCTATTTTGAAAAGTGTCCAATGAACAGTTGTTTAATGAACAGTGACAAGAGTGGCCAAAATGGACTCGTGGGAGAAATGAAGAATAAATAATAAAGCACTGTCTAATCCATCACCTCAATTGCTCCTAAAGTGAGTGGCTTTGAAAATTTTCCATCAGGCAATGGTCACCTCTGAATAAATGTATGAGATCACAGCAAAACAGAATTATAGGCTTTATTCCATTTCCCAAACTCACACAGTATTTGCAAGAAACTATTAACTTTCTGCAGAAGCATGTTTGGAGGGAGAGTTATTCCCATAAGAGAGCAATTGGATGTCTTGTTGTAAGAATCAAATTTAGCTCCTTTCTGTTCTTTTATTTCTTTTTGAATTCCTGATCTCCTTCTCTCAAGGAGCTGTAATGAATGGGATTTCAAATATACTGACAACAATTCCCAAGAAAATACCATTCTCACAAAAGAAAGATAATTTATGTTGTATTTAGGGGCTCTCACTTAGACATTATCACAATAACAGCATATTAATCAGCATACATCAGCATAGGTATCATGCACAAAATCTCCTGCTTAACTATGGCATAGCAAAGAAAAAAAAATCACCAGCCTAAAGAAAAAAACATTGCTTCCATTTCAGCTGGAATAGAAGAGATATACTTTATGATCTCTCATTCTATTTCTGTTAAATTCCAAGAGTTTAGATGGACTTGCCCCTCTTACTGTGCTGAAAACAATAACGCTTTAATTTTTTAAATTGTTTAAACTTTATGACACCCAGGGTCATTTTCAATGGGGCACCTTTACAAGTCTAATAAATTAAATGTTTGTTGTCTGAGACAGATATTAGTTCAAACATAACCGTGGGACTGCATTTTTTAACGGTATCGACAATTCAGCATTCATTGGTATCTCAAATAAATAAATGCTCGGAGGATCCAATTTTAAGAACACATATTTTAATTGACATTTTAGAATAAAACATTCCCTTTTAAAGAAAAAAGTAGATTTTTTTTCATTTTTGTTTATTCTACAGAATGTTAAATCTTTTGCTACAAAACCTATAAAATTCTGAACAATACTAGATAAATTATACCCAAACTAGCTCACTATCAAATTCCAATCTCTCTCTGGCCCCTAGTTTTAGTTCTTCTTGTGTGACATCCAAACTATTTCCACTAAAGAAACGAGATGGAGTTTTAATATCACTAGAGTACAATAACAAAAATATTACAAAGGATTCAGGATTCAGGAACATGTATGAATGTAACTAAATACAAGAGCATGGCAACTTAATCACACTAGTGTTTTGCCACTATTTTATCTTCCAAATTTTTAAGTAATTCCTCTTATCTCATATTGAATATGAATACTTAAAATGCAAAAAAAAGCATAGAACAGTATTGTTCATTATGACCAATAAACACAGAGATGTATTCTTGACAGCATTTTTAATTATTTCTCACATGTTTTCTAACAATAACTACTGGGCACCTTTTTGTCAAATTCCTTATCACCAAGATAAGATTGGGAAAAGAGAAAAGGATAACAATGTGGTTTAGATTGGCTTTAAGTTTAACATGGAATTAATTCACACTGAATTTGATATCACTTACCTACACATAGAATCATATGCTTAATCTGGCTGAAGGAATTAAGAGAATAATATGTTATTACATATTAGTAGAAATCTACATTTAAAATAGAAGATGTTAAATACATTTGCTTTAGTATCTAAGCCCAAGACTTTACAATAGCACAAAAACAAAACCCACAATCTTAATCATGACTAGATATAGGTTGCTGCAATCAGAGGAAACATTTTGGTATCTTCTATTGGACCTTTCCTGCCAATCGCATGGGTCTAATATAATCTTCAAATTCAGAAGATAACCTGAACTACATCTTCATATACTTTATCTCCATGTAAACAGAAGTTATAAAATCTGGCTGATATCCTCTTTTTTTTTTGAAAAACACTGTTTCAGAGAGAAATGCCACTACAGCCTATGTCTTATTATATTATATAATGTCTTAGCTGGGTCCAATTTTCTGTTGAAAACATGCCATCTAACCTGTAGACCTCCTGCCCAGCTTAGACCAGTCTAGACTGTATATTTATTGGAGACCAACTGTGGTTCTTATCTCTTCAACTGTGATTTAAATCTAATTTGACTGCCTTTGCTTGTGCCTGTCGAACAACAAACATTCATATAATATACTTAAACATGTTAAACTAAATCAATCCAATTGCCTGCTGGCCAGTTCTCATGGAGTCACAAGCAAGCAGGCTGATATCAGATCAGTTTGTTACCAAAACAACAGAAAGGTGAAAATTATCCCTTTCACCCAAAGGAGAGTAGTATCTAGTTTATTACACTATATGGACTAGAGGAAGAGGTACAACAATTTGAGCCAATTTCATTATAAACAAGACTTATTGTTCCTACATAACAGTTGCTGGATTCTTCATAGTTTTTCTATAATAATTTTGCTTACTGGAACTTTTGTGGCCTTGTATATGCATTGTGACTTTTTCTTGCATAGTCACTCATAAGAAGTCAGATACCTGACTGGCTTTGTATAATATAATAAGCCAACAATTTACATTTATAGGTAGTATAATATGTATAACTTCAGTTATACTCATTTGCCTTGTGAATTGCAAGAAACAAGATAAATTCCTCTCTTGTGGCTTGATAATATTATTACTAATATTACAAATGATATATATATATAAGCTTTTAACCTCAGAAGAGCCACAATAGTTAGGGGGAAAAAACCAGTGGCCAGATAATAATTAAAAGCTGCCAAGAGTACAGCTTATTTTAGTTAGATACCAGCAAATAATATGGGAAAAGCACCTTTTTCACAGAAAAAAAAATTTTCTAGGTTAATTTCAGAACTAAATAGCAGTTTTGTGAAGTTATCAATTTTCTGTGCAACTACGGTATCTACATGATTCTTACATATGTAATGTTCTTTTGTTTCCTTTTAGGAAATGTATATATTTGATATAGATCTACATAGCTAAAAGGTATGGATGTGCTTTGAATGAGAGCAATCAATTATCCGGAAAATGTTTACTTGAATGGCCCATTCTATATCACATTCAAAATATGGGAAGCTGATGTGGAGTGAAAGAATACACATTGAAAAATTGGACTATCGTGAGCATCAGAGAGAGAAAACTGCATTTTGGCAGTTGAACGATGTGAAATCATATTTAACATATCTGTCTGGACATCTGTTTTTCCTACACTATGCCATCTGTATATTTATAAATATGTCATCAGGAGTACAGTGCACACATTTCATATGCAGACCTTTTCACCCCTCAACTATATATCTATAATTATATTCCTGCTACTTGCTATAGAAACCTCTGAATTTTTCAATCTTTAACCCTTAAGAATCTACTGTTATTTTTGTCCACTGCTTTTAGAGGTTCTAAGTTTTAGAGAGCTCAGTTTGAGTTTCTGATAAACGTCGATGGCATAGCTACGACAGTCAAGGCCTTTTAAAAGCATTACTGCACAGTGAGACATCACTGCAACAGTTGTGCTCATTCTTTCCTTCGGTCATACAGTAGTTTGAGATGATTCCTAAAAGATACAAAAGTTTCTTTAGTAACAATAGACAATAAGAGACAAAATGTGTGCCACCATAAAGAAGGCAGCAGGTGGCACAGTTCATATTAAAAGAAGTGGGAAGTGTAATCTAGTTGGCTGCCTTCTCACTTCATAAATTCAAAAGATATTGTTCAAAGCACAGCTGGTTGAGATGCTCGGCAACACCGAGCCTAAGGGTAAGAGTTATTTCTGAAGATGGTAACATCATGACCAGCCTCCAAATCAATGAAGAGATACAGGCTGTCCCACCTTCAAAAGAACCAAGCATCCACACTGAGGGAATAGGCAAGAGTTTTGCTATCATAAGCTGCCTATATACAGGTGGAATTCTTATCATATAACTTCAATCTTCCTTATAATGCACATAATCAGATTCAATTTCCTTGGATTAACTGCAAAGAGGGAAGTCTGACATTTAGTCAATGCATTCTTTTTTCTTTAATGTGGTTGGACAGTCATATGCTGTCCTATGCTAGTAACAAACTGACAAAAGAAAATGAAGTGAAAGAAAGTAGGGGTTATTTGCAGACACTGGTATGAAACTTCCATCCAGGAACATCTTAGATTATTTGGATACTTCCAGATGGGGTATTTTGGAACTGTCAAATATGCTGACTGAAACATGGCAGAGTTGCTGGCTAAGAGAGTCCTATGTTAGTCTTATTGATTGCTGCCAGAAAAAACAGACTAGTCGGAGACCATGCTGGCATGTACATCCTATGCACCAAATAGCCATATTTGGCAGCTTTCTCTTTCTGTAATGTTAATAAACACAAACATTGCATATTTATTTGTGTATCTCTCTCTTGCTTTTTTTTTTTAAAAAATAGTACATCTTCTCACCCCTGCACTGAAATACCATTGACCACTCCATCCCAAATGGCCTTGGTGATAGAAGATGAGCCATGATCAATGATAATTTTATTTACTTATTTTCTACATAGATTTAAAGAATGCCTGACTGATGTATTCTTTAAATGCCTCATAACTGAGTCTCGCTTTATACAATAAAAAGCTAGAACAATAAAATAATTAAACAGAGGATTTGTATCCAGAAAAATCATATAGAACAGAACAAAAGAACAGAACAGAACAGAATAGAATAATAATGTTATTGTCACTTTGAATGTATATTAATCGGCATACATTAAAATGAAATTTCATTGCATTTACCACCTCCGATATACAATACATAAATATGACAAACATAAATAAATAAATACATAAATAAACAAATAAATAAATACAGAATTATGCATATACCCACATATATTATATGACACAGAGAAACAACAGTCTAGTTCGGGTTATGTATGTATACATGGCAAGAAAAATGAATCTTGCGTGTTTACCAGACAGATGGCATAGGGAACAAAGGTATTACAGAATCAGATAGTCCTACTAGAAATACTTCAAAACTTCATCCCAGAGGGGAGCAACAGAAACAGACCATAAAGTGGGTGTGTGGGGTCTCTAACATTACAGGGGCTCAGCAGCCACCTTGTCTGAAGATCTGGGAAATCAATCAAGTTTCCAGTGCTTTCCAGAGCATTATCAGGGTGAGAGACACACAGATCCCCGGGGAGAAGACACGATTCCAGAGGGCAAGCATTGTGACAGAGTAAAGAACAGTTTAAGGATAGGATGACTGTAGGGCAGCTGAAATTATTAATCTCTATGCAGTAGTCTTAATCAGTTATTTTTTATAAACCAAACAACCCAAATTCATAATGCGCAAGTATTTTACATATCATCAAGTATAATCTTTCCAGTGTACCCTCTAGATAGGGATATTCTTATTTATCTTTGTGATTTACATTCCTAAGGCCACCCACTCATCCACAACTCTAGGCAGCTTACAAGAATTAAAAACACACAAAAAACAATATATTAAAATACCTAACTAAAGATGGTTATGCCTGAGGAAGAAAAGCTCTTAATTATAAATATAAATGTCTATGACAGCAGATGCATGCCCCATCTGAACCTAGGGCCTGGGGAAAGAGCCAAGAGTTCTTTTTCTCTCATTTTTTTTCATAATAATTTTATGAATGTTTACAGTACAAAGATAAAAACTAATATAAACTAAGTTACAAAGATAACAATCTAATAGAAACTATGGGGGGAAAGGCAAGTTTCCAAGAGTCTCTTGACGGACTGCAGAGTTGGGACCATCTGGACTGAAGAATGACTGCAGCTGCCATAACAGAAAACAATGAGTCCACGGTCCCGAATGTTGGCACTGCTTATTAGACAGGAACCTAACCAAGCCAACTTGATATCTGCAGATATCAGATTTGAGGCTTGGGCTGTAGAACCAGATATTATCAGAGCTGGTAGCCTTCATCAGTTAAATAACCAGAGAAGACACAAAACAGAGCACTCCGTTTTGAGCAAACCACTTAGTCTTAAGAAGCCCTTCCTTGAAACTTAGTAGTGTCATCTGAAACCATTTTATGTTTTTGTATTTAGAAGTTGGCTCTTGAGGGAATCAAGGATGAACAGTCTATGGTTATAGTAGAACCCCCAACTCACAACAATCCTAGCCAGTAATGGCATCTGTAATATCTAGGGGGGGGGAGACAAGGAACCCTATCCTTATTTTACATGCAGTCTGAAATAATGACAGAATAACAGAGTTGTAAGGGACCTCTGAGGTCTTCTAGTCCAACTCCCTGCTCAAGAGGAGATCCTATACCATTTCAGAAAAGTGGCTATCCAGTCTCTTCCTAAAAGCCTCTGCACCCACAACTTCTGGAGGTAAGTTGTTCCACTGGTTAATTTTTCTCACTGTTAGGAAATTTCTCCTTAGTTCTAGGTTGCTTCTCTCCTTGATTAGTTTCCATCCATTGTTTTTTGTCCTGCCTTCTGATGCTTTGGAAAATAGATTGAAGCCCTCTTCTTTGTGACAGCCCCTCAAATATTGGAACAGTGCTATTACGTCACCCCCAGTCCTTCTTTTCACTAGGCTAGACAACCCAATTCCTGCAACTGTTCTTCATATGTTTTAGCCTCTAGCTCCCTAATCATATTTGTTGCTCTTTTCTGTACTCTTCCTAGAGTCTCAACATCTTTTTTACAATATGATGACCAAAACTGGATGCAGAGAAGAGAACTTCACATGCTATCTTCTTCACTGTAGAAAATCAGAGAAATGAGCTTAAGGGAATATGCAAGGAATGTTATAGAAGTAAAGAGGGCTGAAATATTCCTTAAGTCTGGAAAAACAAGAGAATATTTAGCAGACAGGATCCTCCCTCATTCATTGGGAGGAGATAGTTTTACTTTGAACTGAAAAATAGACATGCCATATTGATTTAATACTGAATGCATTAAATGTACAGCATCCCATTCTGACAGTTTACTTGTCAGGTGGACCACCATTATAATCCCTTCATTGTTCCTTCTAGTCTGAATCAGGATCACATGCTTTAGTGAATGGGTGTCAAACTCGCCACATCACGTGTCGCAACGTATCGTGACTTTTTTTGCATTGCCGGAGCTGGCGTGGGCGTGGCCTCTGTATGATGCAACTGGCCTGCGAGCCAGCAGTTTGACACCCCTGCTTTAGTGTCTTGATGAGTTGGTGGCAAGATATATATAGCCATCAAAAATAAAACCTTGAGCTATCAAAGTAGAATCATTTACAAAGATCCTCTCATGACATGTCCTTCTAGCAACTGTTAACTGAAGGGGTGAATACACATTAGGCCTCAATATTTACCATGGAAAAGACAGCTTGCTGATAAAATCTGAAGTGTTTTTTGCCTGCATTTGCTCCTTGCCCTCAATGCAAGATGCCAAATCACTTGTGAAGCATAACAAAGCAATCTGATTCAAGCAGTGCTCAAAACACTGTGGTTCTGCATTATTTATTAGATTTATATCCTGATTTTTATTTAAGAGTTCAAGGCAAACTGTATGGTGTCCTTCCTTCTCCTGACAATAAAAGTCTTGTGAAAATAGGCTGAGGTGGGATAAAGGAACTGACCTGAAGTCATTTAGTGAACTCCCATGCCAGTGAATGGGTTACAATCAGGGGGTGTCTCTAGAACCAGTTCAATACCTGAACCACTCATAGAGATGAAATAACACAGACCACTTTTGCCATACAGATATGTAAGTGATCTCAACCCACATTATATTCTGTCTTTTTATAACCTTTGGATGATACGTGGTCTCTCTTTTTCAATAAACAAACAAACCACAGCTGATTAGATTAGCAGGACATGTTTTATAAACCAGAATGGTTATCTTTACATCTTAGCATAGTAAGTGTAAAAATAGTAAAAATCTGTCATTTTTATCATGTTGCAGGTGGTACTACCAAAACACTGCAAGTGCTCAAAAGTTCTGATGTGTGTTTGTGTGTGTGTGTATGTGTATGTGCATATGCATGTGTATAGGTATAGGTATCACCCACATGTATCTATCCGGATTTAATTGTGTATGCTTAAAAAGTGAGCATCTCTGTTTTTCACCATTTACAAAGTCTGCAGAATTGCCACTTCGGAGAGAAAATCAACATAAACAAATTTCAAGCATTCCTTGCTGCATTTGTAATTGAAGATGCAGCAGTTGGGGAATTGTTGAGAAATTTAATCTAACATGTTCAGCTTTACTATGTAATTACCTTCCCCAAACTATGTTAAAAACCTAAGCAATCAAAAGAGATTATTGTCTTAAGTATATGTTTATGAACCTAAATTGTAATACAATCAAAGGGAAGTACTTTTGTGCAAATGTGCTCTTTATCTTTCTAAAAAATTTCTGCAAACCTCCAGAAAACAGTTTTCTAGGGTTCATACATTTGTTAATTTGCATGCCCTCATCCACATTTTATGAAGGAGATTTTCTTTCTATTTTCTTAAAACAATTGCTAAAACTAATTCATCTGGTATTTGCCTCTATCAGAGGCTGACTAAAAAAACTTTGCTTCAAGGGTCCTTTTCAAAAATAAAGTTGATTGTTTACCTATTGGTGGGGAACGAGCTAATGATTTTAATAAGCAAAGAAAGGATACAAAGTGTATTTTTTGCATTGCAAATAAGAACGAAGCCAGGTCAGAGGTGATTTCTTTTGCCAATTTGACTGTGGTTACATCTACATTAAGCATAAGATCACAAAATGTCAGAACCTAAAATTGGCATTGCAACCAGAGGGGCTTGGTTTGTGTCCCGTAAGAACAGAATGTGCAACTTAGCACATTTGAAAGGACATCTTAAAACAAATTCCAAGGAGAAGTCAAGAGATTAAAAAAAAAACCCTCCAAGTTGGGCGAAAGGAGGTCTCAAAAGAGAGATATGGAAATAAAATCTGCATAAACATCCTTAAGCGTAATCCACAGCTGAGCACTGTATATGCTCTGGGACAAAAAATAAAGACAACCCAGCTGAAACGTATTTCCAAAAGCTGTACCTCACCAAGTGTTACTGCAAGAATGTGTTATTGTACTAGAACACTGCATTGCAGAGATTTCAGTGGTGCAACGAAAAACAACAGCAAGAACTTCAGTGTGGTCCAAATGTTCCAAGAGAGTGTGAATATTTTCCAAAATATTGCATAGTCCATTCGTAAACCATTCTCTCATAATTTACTCACTTCCTGCCTTGATGTACTGACCCTTCCCTTCAAATACCATGCAGTTACACCAGAAAAGAAAATGTAGTACAGAGAAGAACCTTTGACATCTCAAGATAGGGCTCAGGAAAAAAAAATCCACTTAATTTTATGGAGACATGCCGCCCATCTGTAATGTCAACATTTTGGAAGTGGTCGACATAGTATTTGTTTAATCATGGCTTGTTGACCATAACATTCCTTGATTCTGGAGTTCACACTAAGAAATAAACTATGCTCTACAATGGCTATACACTAAACCAGTGGTTCTCAACCTTTTCTTCACCATGGACCCCCTTTAAATACCTTTTGTGGCCATAGACCATGGCCATGGACCACCAAGACTTAACTCAAGATTTAAATCATAACATTTATTTAAGCCTTCACAGATATTGTGGCCCCCAGGGGTCCACGGACCACAGGTGGAGAACCACTGCACTAAACTAAACAACATAATGGCTTAGCACAATGTATGAACTTAGTCAGCTTCAGACAGCTTCTAGCTGATGAGTAGAAAGTGCTCTTTCACAGGCTTTAGTGACTACTAATTAAAACACTCACACCTTGCTTTGGGAAAAAAAAGTTGCGAAGCTGGAATGTAGCCTAAAGGAACGATAAGCATCTGAATGCTGAAGCTGGTCTGAAAGAAATGCCTTTGTACAGGCATAAGAAGGATTAGCTGTCAAATGTACTGTTTACATTTGGGATAACCAGTGCAATGTATTGGTTAATGCATTGTAGGGATGTCAAAAGTCATGAAACAGTATGGTATCACTTCCTTATTGTTCCTGTAGATCTTAGTGTTCCCTGAACAGAACTGTATGATTGCTTAATATTATCTTCCACCTCGCAATTACTTTCTAAAAGCACAAAGTAAGAATGCCTTGCATCCATAATAAAAATCAGACAATTCTTGCTTTCAGAATTGCACATCACTGAGGGAAAGACAGATGGGAAGGGGAAAGAAATAGAACATCTCATTCATGTGATGGCCAGCTATGATGGGAACAGGCTATTCAAATGTGCCCAGATGATAGCATAGTTCCACGGTTATTTTTCACACAGCAGTAGGTTTCTATCTCCCCCTCACAAATAGGAGTATTGCCAATGTGATCTGTTCTAATTCATACTTCTCAGATGAGAATTTAGCTATCCATATGTCAACATTTCTGCATCATCTTAAAATGGGCAAACTGGAATAGAATAGATTTGTTTAGTACTCATGTGAAAGTGATATGGCTAAATATAGATTGATTCAACCATTCTTAATTTATATATCATGTGGCTGACAATTTGAGCTTTCTCTTAGTATTTTTATGGCTTCAGTATAAATTGGCATTGTGAATAGGGATAGCAATCCTATAGCTGTCTACTGAGAAAACCAGTAGAGAAGGAGCCGTGGTGGCGCATTGGTTAGAATGCAGTACTGCAGGCTAATTCAGCTCACTGCCAGGAGTTTGATCCACACCAGCTTAAGGTTGACTCAGCCTTCCATCCTTCCGAGGTTGGTAAAATGAGGACCCAAATTGTTGAGGGCAATATGCTGACTCTGTAAACTGCTTAGAAAGGTCTGTAAAACACTATGAAGTGGTATATAGGTCTAAGAACTGTTGCTATCATTCCTCTGAGTTTAATAGGAAATACACCTTAAACCTAAGAGATTAACTCAGTGTCCTCCCTTAACTCAGTGCCCAATGTTTCCAGTTAACTGAGATGCTTTGATGGCCTATGAAACAGTGATTCCCTGTTTAGAGAATCACTCTAGATTATGCTGGATGGTGGCTTGTAGACAAACCAATGATGGTATATTTTGGGACAGCTGTATAAGGAGAAAGAGCAATAATAAGGTGCAAAGGGCAAAGCTTTGTCAATCACACATTGTCTGGAACCTTCTAAGCCTTTGATAGGAGGCTAGGAGCTGAGGCAAAAGCCTAATTTGGTTTCACTCATGTTTATATTTAATTGAAATTAAATATGTATTTAATATTTTTTCCCTTCGGAAATTAGAGTTTGATCTCAAATTTTAATAATTATAATAATTATTAATTAAATCAAGCAATATTAAATTATTTAGTAATTAAATAATCAAATTATTAAAGCTGTAATGACTTTTAATTTTTAATAATGAATGTCTATATGTTTATAATGATTGTTTTTATAATGATTGCTCTTATACTGTGTTTTTATTGATAGCTTTACTCCACCCAGAGTCACTTTCTGTGAGATGTGCGGTTATATCAATTTGGCCAATAAATAAACTTTTAGTGAGAATTGCATATGGCTCTGAGAATGAGGTGATACTCCTCTGCCTAGGTTAATCAGTGTATATAAGTCTAAGTGCTATTGTTCTAAGGCCGTGTTTCTTAAGCTGAGCAAATTTAAGATGTATGAACTTCAACTCCCAGAATTCCCCAGCAAGCAGGGAGTTGAAGTCTGTGCATCCTGAAGCTGCCAAAACTGAGAAAGATGCTGCCCAATAATTAGCATTTCAAAAAGATCCTTCTGCTATCCTGCTTAACATATAAAAGGAAAAGATAGCTCTTCTCTGCTGAAGCTACATGGGTGACACCGATTTGCCAACATTTGTAACATACTAATACCACCAATTCCATAAATTACAGACTTAGACAGGGGTAGCCAATTGTGTCCTCTTTCTGGGAGTTGATGTCCATAGGTCATAAAAGGGCCATAGTAGCCTACAGTGAGAAGAGGTAAGCAAATATCTCACAACACAGTTTTATAAATATCTTCTTAGAATTAAGTTCCTTTGAATTCAATTGAATAATTGCCAATAGGATTGCAAATTTTACAATTCAATACATATCATACCTATAGGATGTATCAGAAATATCATCCTAAGAAAATACATACTGAATTACAACCTAAAATTTGCCCAATATCAAAACAAACCATTTCTAAAATTAAAACATATGCTGAATTTCAATAGTACTTTTGTTCTAGTTCTCAAATAGAGCTGCCTTTTGGATGGACAGAATGTCGAGAAAGGGGGAAAAAACTTTTCTGAGAGGGAGTAATAGTTTTCCCCCTTTATTTTATGGAAAATAAAAAGCATACCCTTAGGTGAAAGCCATAATAATATAGTAGGGGAAAATGTAAATTTTTCAGAGAAGAGCTTTAGTTCATTCTTCCTCTTTGTTTCTTTTTTAAACATCTTAAGAATTCAGAAAAATTCTTCCTCCAGCTAACCTGAATATATCTTTTTTTATTGTCCATTTACAGCTAATGGCATCAGAATGGCTTAGAACAGTCTTTCTCAACCTTGGCAGCTTTAAGATGGGGGAGCTTCAGCTCCCAGAATTCCCCAGCCTAAAAGAGCATTGCCTGATTAGACTACATAGCTGGTAAGAGACAGAAAAATGTGGGGAGTTCCTAGCTGAAACCAGAATACATTTAAAAGTGATATAAATAATGTTAGATGTTAAAGCAACCTATTCCCAACATCTTGTACAAACACTTGTATTTCATGAAGCTGAACATATCAGTAGGTGTTTAAGGTATTTTGCTAGCTCAGATGATAGTGCTTAGAACTGGAAATAATGATTCTCTTCATAAGAAAACTAATAATACTTAGAGAAAAGCGAGATACACATTCCCAGGAGCCCAAGAAAAGTGGAGCATGAAGTCTACATATGGATTACAAATAGCTGGCAAATGTTTCCCACTTTGGTGGGAAAGATGGCGGCATTTCATGTGGCCAGTCAGACTCCTGTCAGTGCTGGACTGGCCCGGATGTGATGCCCAACTGCAAGGTGACATGGGTGATGAGAGAAAGCCCCAGATGATGTCACATTCATCTTTCTGGAGATAGTTCAATCTCTGTGGTGCACCAGGGAGAAGCATGCGAGCATGAACTAGCACCCTTCAGCAGCTAACTCTGCAGTCTCCTGGCTAATTGTAACTTCGCTATATACTAAATATATAACTTTACCTTTTTAGAGTGTGAGACTCAAGATAGGACCCCCCTTTTCCAATTGCCAAGAGCTGTTTCAGAAACAATCACTGTTCAAAATCCATGTTCCACCCTAGTCAATCCTTCCCTTTGCAGGTGGCCTGTTTCATGTCCAATTCTATCTGTTCTTACTGTTTTAATTTCAGTCAACAGAAGGCAGAACAAACGTGGTTTGGAACATTTTTTAAATCAAAGATGCTTGCACAGAAAAGGCCAATAAAAGTCAAAATGACACAGGCTCAACAAAGTGAATTTCCAGAGTGCACATTAAAGAGAAAAAAAACAGAGCAATGAAGATTATTTGTCTGGGGATATAAAACTGCGATATTTTTATTCATATAGAAAAGCACAGGCATATGCACCTACCCACACAAATGGCTATATATGCATTGTACCCAAAGCACAACTTGAAACCATAAAATGTTTCTTTTCTTTTTTTGGCATCAGCCGAAAGGAAAAAAATGTACACTATTGTTTGAAGAAGAAAGGAATTATTCTCAAAAATCAATTTTCTTACTAGCTGGGAATATAGGTAGTTCTCAACACTATCACAATTGGACCAAATCCCCAGCCACTGAGTGAAAACAGTCTTTAAGCAAAATGACATCTGACTGCTTCACTCAATAACCCCAATTCCAGCACTCCCAATTGTGGTCATTAAGCAATGTCAAGGGTTGTTAAACAGATGGAGTTTCAGGTAAGGATCATGGGTGCCTTAGGGAGTTGTGAGAGTCCCTAGATGACCTAGCATAGGCTGTGTGTAAATACAATATCTTTCAAGTTCAGGGGCTAAAAATATTCCCACAACTTCTGAAGGCAAGCTGTTCCACTAATTATTTGTTCTCAGTGTCAGGAAAGTACTCCTTAATTCTATGTTGAAACTCTCTTTGATAAGTTTCTTGTCCTACCTTCAAGTGCTTTGAAGAATAGGCTGTCCCAAGTGGTGGGATTCAGCTGGTTTGCAGAACTTCGGCAGAACCGGCAGCTAATTTTTTGTTGCCCTGGCCCAGAATGGACTTCTGGAAGCAGCATCCACACAGAGAACCAGTTGTTCACATATTAATCCCACCACTGGTTGTCCCCCTTTTCTTTGTGACAGCCCCTTAGATATTGGTAGACTGCTATCATGTCTGCTATCACTCTTAGTCCCTCTCTTCACTGGACTAGACATACCTAATTCCTGCAATTGTTCTTCATAATGTTTAGCCCCCAGTTCCCTAATCATCTTTGCTGCTCTTCTCTGCACTCTTTCTAGGATAGCTGGCTTTCAACTACATCCAGCTATTGAGTCCTTAATTTAGATGTTTATGAAATACCATGTTCATACTCATTACATCATGACTTTCATAAAACCATTAACCATGATCATTGCTAGGGTCACAAGTAAGTAACTTTCATGGATTAGTTTACAAGGATTCTGAGGCATGCAACAAAAAGGTAGGATGGCAAGGCCATTTCCAGTAATTACTGTAAATTGCTTTTCCCAAACAATCTCCTTTAATAGTGATTTCATTAAACTGTAACAGAAAAAAAAAGGAGGAACTAATGCTTTCCCTCTCTATTGGCCTGGCCAATGAAATCATCTGATTTCTTTCAGTTGCTAGCATATCATGTGTTGTGCCTGATTCTTATGGACATACTAGGACCTGTATTTGCTTATTGCAATTTTTCTGCTTTTCTCCTTTTCACTATATTAGCTATTATTTTTTTTTTAAAAATAAGGAAATTTGGCAAAGGAGAAGAGAACACATGAACAAAATCAATTCACATAATGTCAAATCCGCCTCCACTTACATCTGCCTTCTTTTAAAATGGCTAACATTGGGCTTGAGTTTTAGAGTCTAGAGATCGGAAATACAAAAACAAATCCTGTTTTGTTCACTTGATAAATCTTGTTAATGTTGAATTCTCCCAGTACTGTCTCACCTGATATTGAAACTGGAGGATCTTTTCCAGAGACAAAATACATAGAAACTCATCTTGTTATAAATGAATTAGGTATCTTCTGGGAAGATAGCAAAAGGCCAGGAAGACAGATTGAAAAAGAAATGGTAATGTTTCTAGGTTTACAACCTGAAGAAAATCAGCAGTATAGAAAGGCTGCTTTGTTTTGATAAATGAAATGTCATCATAGTTGGACTTTTTGGACAAAGTGAGAGAAGAAATAAACAAAATTTACTTAGTGCTATGTGACAATCTCTCTGTATGTTTATATTGTATGTATATGCCAGGCGTCTTAAGAATGGTAAATAGTACTATATGAGGATCTCTCTGTATGTTTATGTGGTATGTATATACCAGATGTCTTAAGGATAGTACAGAGTAATAATTCATATATTAAGCTCTCTCCTATCTAATTCCAGGTTGCTCCTTCCATATTTAATTATTTTTGCAAGTTTAAAATATTTCTACGACCTTAAATGTAAGGCGTGATGCATGCAACATGAAAGAGAAGAAGAGAACAACCAGCAGCAAGATGGAAAGACTCAGTTACAGTGGTGATGGAGACATCATCGGAAAACATCAGGTTAAGGAGAAAATCATCATCAAAGAGAAAACTTGTTTATGTAGTCATTAAGGGTTGAAAACAGCTTGATGGCACATAATCAATGACACATGCATGTGCATGGGAAAACCTTATGATGGAAGAAAAGGACATAGGAATCCAACTGCAATAGAGAGTAAAGGACCGTAGGTTGGACGAATGCAACCTTTATTAACAGCTAATATATAATACATTCCAGGAGCAAAAGATTCCTTAAAAGTCAAAAATGCACTTTTCATTATTTCTCTTATAGCAGACATGTCAAACACAAGGCCCGGGGGCCGGATGCGGCCTATGAAGTGGTTTCATGTGGCCCGCGAAGCCATCCTGGAAACAGTGAGGGAATGGCCCCCACTGCCTTGGCCTTGGCCCAGGCCGGCCGGCCGGCAGCCAATATACAATTTTGTGGTGGCCATCTATGCTGAAATGCATTCAGTCTCCCTCTCACTTTGCCCTGGTACCCATCATGAACAACCTGGCTAAGGAGAGCAAGCACAGCAGCAGCAGCCTTGACGAGGATGTAAGTGCAGCTGGGTGCCCCCTTGGGGAAGTGGGGCTTGGCTTGGTGCCATGGGTGCTCAAGGGCCAGGCTGGGCATTTGACCTCTGCTGCCCAGGGCTCCGGGCAGCCTGTACCACCATCTACCCCCCCCACATGGCCTGAGAGGAACGGTGAGGCTCCTCCAGTGGACCATGCCTTGGCACTTGCCCTGGTCTCACCCCCTTCTGCCAGAGACCCTCAGATCTGTCCCACTCCTGCCCAGGCCCCCACAGGCACCTTTGACGCAAACGATGTAGAGCTGGCCATGCCCACCCAGTAGGCCACACCCACTCCCTCCACGCCCACCCAGTAGGCCGCACCCACCTTGGCCACACCCAACCGGCCCCCCAAGGGCAACTGCAATGCTGATGCAGCCCTCAATGAAATTGAGTTTGACACCCCTGTCTTATAGGGTACAATTCACATGCTAGTTGACACCTAACCGTCAGCTATTTTTAAAAAATGGACTAGCTCTTCTCAGTTCCTTGGGCAAAAGGATGCTCAAGTACTTTCAATCAAATAATCAGATAATTTATATTTACATGTATAAACCATTATATCCAAAGCTAAAGAAATGGAGATAAATTTTATATGTTTGAGTCGCATATTGTATTATCAGTGCAAAAGCTCTCAAAAATGTACAGATACATAACACACTATGTACATACATATGTACACCTTACATATAACTACTTATAAACTCCTTCAAGAGTTATCTGCCTCTTCCTGGACGAAGTAGTATTTAGAGGAAAAGAGATAGAGCGTGAAGAGTGGAAATAAGGGATATCAGAAAGATGGGATGGCTGAAATCAGTGACCGCATTCGCTTTTTGACTCAGCTTCCATCTATCTCTTTTCAACCACACTCCAAAATGGTTTGCAATATGCAGATTATCCCTGAGAGCATGGAATTCCAGATTGAAGGAAAGGATTGTGCTTCATACAGTAGGAGACATGGACAACCAGAGCTTAACGTGAACCTAGAAAACTCTTGCTGTTTGGGTACAACCAAGACTTTGAGAAGCTGAATAATCCTTCAGCAGAAAAAAAAGTGTAATCTATCAAATCCTGAGCAACTTTTGTTTTGTTTCTTAATGAAAGATATAAATAAAGTGTGGGATAGGCAGGAAAGAAGAAAAAGTTTGTTTTTATTGTAAGCCCAAAACTTCTGCAAGCCATCACTCTGGAAAATAAAAACTGTGTGTGACAGGCAATAACCTGTTTCAGCAGTCTTTTTAATGAAGCTGAGATCACTGTTCAGATCTCCCATTTTTCTTCTGCTTCCAATCTGTAGTAGATCTTCCTTTGCCCTCCCCCATGTTGAGTTTCTCAAATTATTTGTATATTTTAGAGAGGAGGGAGGAGGAATTGTGCTCTGATTCACTCACATCACAAGGGCAGCAATGAAAGATAAATCATAATCTACTGAGCAGTTATGAGTGTGTGTGCATGGGTTTGCACTTATGTGTGGGGTTTGTGAGAGAAAAATAAAAAAAATAAACATATAGAACATAGAAAAAGGAAATACTAATACACTGATATCAATTTATAGGTTTTTTTTAGAATCCCCATTTTCAGCCTACAGTTATTTATTTATTTATATAACGTATGGCATCAGCCTATAGTACTGTATATGTGAGTTTCTGACCCTTATGAGGAAGGTATATCAGAATATGACATCAGTTGATGAAACACTCAGGTAAAGGGAAATATCCAATTAAGTTTTCAGAAATTAGATCATTGAATTGAAATAACACATTATACTTAAGAAATTGAGAAAATTGAGCTATAGATGCTTTATAGCACTAGATTTAATAATATGTTAAAAGAATTGAGATAGTTCTATATTAAAATTTAAATACACTTTCATTATTCTATTTTTTTTCAGATTTTATTAGCACTGCTACGTTTTTGGTTGTACTTCATCATATCTTTTAGTTGTTATACATGCATTCAGTATATACGTCTGTGTAATTTTAGAAATTAGTAAGAGGTTTTTCCCTTCATTCCATAACTTTTTGCTCATCCTCGTAATTAGGATGTTTCATCTGCAACTTATAATTGCAGTCAAAATCCCTGACACTGATTTTCTGAATCCCTTTTAACCCCCCCAGAGTTAATGACCATCACATCTTTTAGTAGTGAGTTCCACTGGTAAATTACACATTCAATAATTATTCAATAATTAATTATACTTTCAAGCATTCCACAAAGGGCTCTCTCATCTCCACTCTGATAAATAGCCTTTAGCACAGAGGGCATACAGATTTTTCTCCGGTGAGGTAGTAAAGTGAAGAGAGAAAATGTGTCTTACACTGATGGTGGATTGTGCTGTTCACTGGAGCTGTGACTGGATAGTGACTCCAAAGCTTCTTCCATTTTGCTTCTATGAACTCTTGATCAATTCTACAATTTTTCAAATGCCAATAAACCACTCAGAAATGCTTCAAATCACATGGTGCTTATAAAATTCATATATGCTTCACAATGATAAGCCGGTGAAACTAATGCTTCAGATGGGGCAGTATCAATATCCACACCAACATTATTCTGACATGATTTTCTTAAAAAAAAAAAAACCCACAATACTATTCTCCAACAAGAGGAAAGCAGAAATCCAGCTCCCATTAGGTCATTTACCCATGGAAATAATCATGCAAAGCCCTCACGTAAATTATTTCTATTATCAAAACCTGGTTTATTTTGTTTGTAATGGCAAATGTATGCTCATGACTCAGAGATATATCTACACCCTCAGAATTCACCGATATTCTCAGAAACATCATCATGCAAGTCGATATCTTATTTATTTACTTATTTATTTATTTATTTAGGCCAAAATAATAATACAATGATCAAGTTAAAACAGGGTCATCAAAGGGGGAAGGAGGAAACATAAATAAACTATAAAGCCAGGTATTATTTATTTATCAAATTCACATAGCCACCCATCTCATAAGAAGTGACTCTGGATAGCATACAAGAAAGATATAAAATGTCAAAAAAACAACAACCACCAGTTATTATTAGTGTATTTAAAAAACATAAGCCACACAAGGGGTTAGGTTAGCAAGGGAGTCATTTCAAGATCTCAGCAGTCTTCTGGGACCCCAAACCTGATGACATAGGTAGGTCTTGAGGGACTTCCAGAATATCAAAAGAGATGGAGCTGATCTCATTTCCATGGGAGACTGTTCCATAGCAAATTCAACACTTTCTGGTAATAATTTCCCTGAAGAGAACTTATTTTAGTTCCTTTCCTGAATATATCAGTGACCTAAACTGCTAAAATACACTTTGGGGCAGCCCAAATAATTAGTAGGAGGTGTTCTATTAGCTCAAGAGTACCAGCCACCCTAAAATAATCCTTTAAGAGTATTGAAACAATTCGGTCTACGATTGCAATTCTGTTCTGTTCTGCTTTGGAGAAACATCCCAGCGAATGAAAACCGCAACCTGGGAAACTAAGACCCCAGAAATGCCCAAGGTAATCAGATGGTAATTCTATAAAGGTGGATATAGAAGAAAGCAAATCAATTTTATCTTACTTTTTGTTCCAAACACCTGGGCCATCACAGACAAAGCAGTATGTGCTGGGATTTTTTTAAACAACTGAAATGTGATCGGTTAAAGCTATAACCATGACTTATTTTGGTCCAGCAAAACAGCATCTATCTTATTCTAGTAACAGTATTATGCAGCACCTTAAAAACATAAAAAAATGGTATTATGACTAATTTATTTCCCCCCAAACGGCTGAAGCAATGATGCTTTATAAAATGTACAAATGACAGTGTTCCTTTAAATATATAAATTTACAAACGATACAGCCAAAAGTTACAACCCATATGAATGTGTGAATATTTAGGATGCATACACAGAATAATCCTACTGCTGTCTTTAGATGTTCAGATCTTAAAGAAAATGATAGAACATCTCCTGAACCCCCGTGAGCAAAAGAGCCTATCTTCATCAACTAATATGGGACAACCATACAAGCCATAGATCAATTGCAGGTCCTGAAAGATTGCCTCATAAAGTTAGTTGTGATTCAGCAGAATTGAAGTATTGAAGCCCAGGAAGATAGAGAATGTTTTCCAAGCGGCTGAAACTCAAGAGAATCCACGTTTTAAATTTGCTCATGCTTCTTGTAATTTCTTTCACCAACAAGAACCAGATTCAAACTAAACCCATATTAATTTCTTACACCTGACATATGAAGAAACTCCCAGACATGTTGTCCTTCTTTGTGATGAAGCCAAGATGTCCCAGTAAATTCATAACCTGAAGCTAATCAGCCAATTTGCAATGTGATACGGCACATACTTTTATTGTTTCTATTGCCCTCCTGAATCAAAGGGGAAAGGGAAAGAACATTTTTGAATTTTATATATATTTTATATATATTTTATATATATTCATATATGCAAGTCTCATAACAAAAAAAATCACGATCTATTTGCTAGAAAAGCAAGGTAAGCACTGAACAAAGAATAAAGCTCCAAGCTGTGAATAATAGGTTAATAAACTGGCTGTGAGAAGCCACTTCTGTTCTGAACTGGATAATACATTTGCTATTAAAGCTGTCGGGTAGACTAAAAAAAAGTAGTGATTTCAGAAAACAATTCAATATCTTTGCTAATTGCTTAAGAGATGCTTTGACTCCACTGTTTTCCATAGCACAGAAGTGTTTTTGCAGTGTCAGCCTTTTAAATACTCCCTTTTTTCATTTTCTTTCCTTCTTTTTTTAAAGTACAAGAGTATCAGTGCCTTCTGATTTCTGAGATCCTTAAAAAAGGGCTAGAGCAAGGATGTCAAACTGGCAGCCTGCGGGCTGGATGCATCATGCACAGGCCATACCCACTGTGGCTCTGCAAAAAACATTGTGATATGTCATATGTCACATGATGCAATCGAGTTTGACATCCTTGGGCTAGAGGAAGGTCAAATAATGATTTAGAAGTCAACCTAGTAGATAGAAATAATACTTGCAAGTTGACTGGAGCCATCTCCCCATTTACAGTAAGATAAAACTGATTTGCTTTCTTCTATATCCACACAGCAGAATCATGCCTGGACATCAGTAAATTTTTCCATAACATTACAGTTATGTAATTTGGTCATTAAATGAACATAAAGTGAAAAATCATAGGACTGCTAGTGTACCTAGGATTTTACTTCAGCTTTCTTTTGCTTTACAGCATCAGAAAGACACAGTGCCACTGGGCGGGGATAAGCCCAAATAGCGGGGAAGATTTTCAAAACTTGAGGAAGCCAGGTATAAGAGCAAATCTTATAATGCCTTTTCCCTACTACCCCACTCTTGGGAATGCTCACCCAGTTGCTTGGATAATTATCAACAAGGGAATTAATGTTTGTATTCACATTAATTGAAGAGGTAGGGATTACAAGAGAGTAAGCAAGAAGACAATGGGGAACACAAATCAAAAGAACGTGCTAGCTCATTTATGGCTCCCAGCTATTTAGGAAGAAAACAAAAGTCTTTAATGTGAAACCAATTAGGGTCTTGTCAGTGTCAGGCAGCAGCAAGAACCAGCAAGAAGTTCTAGTAGAGGAATTAAGGTCACAGAGTTGAGCTTGGATTAAAACACTTTTTAGGGAAATGCTGCTGAGGAAAAAAAACAGTGGGAAGGACAAAAATGGGTCAGGCACAGGATAATGCATGCTAACTGACAGCAGTTGCAAACATATGACTGAGAGGAGACAATGCAAAGGTTGTAAATGTGGCATTGCTCACAAAGTTACTTTTTCATCACTATTGTAATTGCAAATGAGCACAGACTGAAGCAGTCACTGAATGAGGACAACCTGTATTCCATTGTAAGTTTTCTGAAACGTATCATTAGAGTTAGATGCAGCAGCCACTTTTCATAATTTCAGTGTTCAAAACATATTAAGGGATATGGAACCAGATTTTTTTTCTTACTGACCAATTTTAAACACTTTATTCTTCCTGTACATAAAATTAGAGATCAAATTGCCAACAGCTAGTTAATTTCAGTTATAATACTTTACAAGATCTAGTTGCTACCACAATCAGGACAAGATTGGCCTCCTTCTTCTCTGGGCTAGTTTCTTTACAGTACAGATAGCGCTCGTCTTTTGACTACAACTGAGCCCAACATTTCTGTTGCTAAGTCAGACATTTGATAAGTGAGTTTTGCCCATTTTACATTTTCTTGCCACAATTGTTAAGTGAATCACTGCAGTTGTTATGTCAGTAACACAGTTGTTAAGTGAATCCGGCTCCCCCATTGTCAGAAGGTCAGAAAAAGTGATCACGTAACCCTGGGACACAGCAACCATCATAAATATAAACCAGCTGCCAAGCATCTGAATTTGACCATGGGGATGCTGCAATGATCATAAGTGTGAAAAATGGCCGTAAGTTACTTTTTCAGTGTTATCGTAACTTTGAACAGTCACTAAAGGAATGATTGTAAGTTGAGGACTACCTATATTTTACTTTTTTTAACTTGGGAGATGCCCGAACTGAACGTGAGAGGTGGAGCAGACCTGGTAGTGTAATAACTTAGCTGCTGGATCAGGACTGGGGAAATCCAGGTTGTTGTCTACCATCAGCCACATAACTCTCTTTCAAATTTCAGATACTTCTAGAGGCTATTGAGAATCAAAATAAGAGCTAAGAAAACATTATCTGGAGCTCCTGAAAAAAAAGTGGGATACAATCTAGCAAGGAAAAACATAAATTAGGGACGCCCAGTCAGAATCCCAAAAGCAATTCCCAAAAACTCAATTCCTGTTTCAGTGCTTGGACTGGTGGATATTTTCTCCTACTAACTGGTGATGGGTGAAGAGAAAGGGCAACAAATCCAAACATCATTAATCACTTAAATGATAACAGATGGCACAAGTACAGATCAGGACAATACCATTCAGCAATGACTTGGATCTGACACAATGGAGACAGGCCTTGGGTTATGCTGCCATTGTTTTATGACACGTCAGAAATGGGTGGACTACATTTTAACTCAAGCAGAAAAAATGTTATTAATCACCAACTGTTGGCAACAATGTTAGGATGTGGGAACTTTAATCATCTTTTTTAAAAAAAACCTCAGTGACTTTGATTTCTTTTTGCTTTATCTGGATGGATGGCCATTAAACTGGGTGGATGGCCATTAAAGCAGTAGGGATTGTAAAACAGGTAAAGTGTATAGCTATGTTCAGGCACCTGTATTTGTGTGCACATTACAATACAATGGAGCCTCATCTGCTATTCCAGATGATCACCAGACTACTGATGAGAAAGAACATAAAATAACCCATCTGTGTTGTTTCACCATTTCAAATTAGGTACCTTAAGAACTGGAAAATAAATATTCATGGCAGAGGCATTGAAGTGAAATAGGACTTTTAGACACAAAGCAAGCATTATTAATTTTTACCTTGGTGAAATAAACATATGGAGCTGTCAGAGATTGAAAATCCACATTAAAAATAAATTTCTCACAATAATTACCTCTCTAAAGAACCCTACATTATTTTTTGCACCTACATCCTGCCATGTTTTTAAGAAGACGAAATTGCCAGAGGCTCCTAACATGTGGTGGGGGGCATCCAAAATCTGATCCATTTTTGAAATACTCAAATGAACGACTTTTTCAAATCAATAAAATCATCAAGTTAAAATATAATTCCTAAGTATTTTTCTTAGGAGGGGGGGAGATTAGATTGGCATTGAAATAAATCTTCTGTTCCTAACTCTTAAAAAAGCCCTGATTACATCAGAATACTTGTAGGTTTCTATAAGGCACCATCAATAGGTTATGGCCAATGAAAGGCAACAAGGCAAAAGACAGACCAAGAACATTGTTCTGTGTGATAATGCAAGCTTTCTAAATCAGACGGACCACCAAATTGGACCAACAAAAGAACTTGGCTTGTTGTCACTGGCTGCCACAGCTTTCCCTTGGCACTTCAAATCCTGTCTGAATACAGGCAAGTTTCTGGCATATTGTGTCTGTGTGTGCAGGAGTAAAGAATTAAATTAAAGAGGCGAGTTATTCCNAACTGCCGCATTACGGGTGAGCTCTTCCTGTTATTTTCCCTAGCTCCTGCTCACCTGGCAGTTTGAAAGTATGCAAATGCAAGTAGATTAAAAAGTACCATTCCATGCACCTTTGGCATATAGCCATGCTGGCCACACGACCATGGAAATTGTCTTTAGACAACGCTGGCTCCCTTGACTGAGAAACAGCAATGAGCACCGAGCCCTAAGTCAGACACAACTGACAGGGATATCTTTACCTTTATTAGTTGTGACACCTGCTAAGATGTCTGTAAAACAAATAGCCTCTGCATCTACAGGTTAGAGAAGGGAAATAATCCCAATCAGCCTTCCAGGTTACTGGCCTTCATACCACAACTTCTACCTGCCTTTTTCAGTTCCTACAACAGAGCTCAGTCCCAGGTGAGCTTTATGGTGCTTAAAATCTTTTTACTTAACTCCCTTCCCTAGAATCATCTCTGACCACAGCTGCTGAAAATTAGCGATACTGTTCCTTGCTATTTCAATAGAGTAATCTAATATAAAATAGAATTAACATATTTGGGGAGAAAACAATTCTTCTCCTTCTTCAAATCAGAAGTTTATCATCTGGAAAATCCTAGGTCTCCCCCTTGCACTATGGCCCCCAGGAGTTCAGGCTCAAAACACTTCAATCCAAGTCAGAGCAAACAGTTTCAAATTTGGAACGTGACATTTTGAATGCACAATGTTTCAACTTTATCATATTTTACACATCTTTATCTGTTTATCCTAGTCAATAATGAAAATGTTGGAGCAGAAAGTCCAGGTCCAATATCACCCAGTGACACCCAGTCAATGCGAGAGGCACATTATTGGTGAGATGGGAGGCATATAACTTTAATTAATTGATTGAATACCTCCCTTTAATCTGATGAAGAATCAAGTCAGCTATGCATCCACTTAATTGCCAGATTCTCCAGTTCATACTTACATGGCTTACTCACAAAAAAACATCATGGAATACTTTGTAAAATGCTTTTCTAAAATCAAGCTGTATTATCCCCACATCCACTAAAAAGGCTGGCTAGTCAGAACATGAGAGTTATGATGTCTTTTTCCTTCTGTTCAATCGTGTCTGATTCTAGAGGCTGTTTAGATAAGTCTCTGCAGCTTTCTTGGCAAGTTTTTTTTTCCCAGAAGTGATTTGGCATTGCCTTTTTCCTAGGAGCAAGAGAAAGTGACTGGACCAAGCTCAGCAAGCTATTTTTCTTCCCAGGTGGGACTATTACTGTTACTCAGTTTCTGGCCTAATGCCTTAACTACTGGCTATATTACATCATTTTAAGGAGTTTAAAGATCAATCTCTTTATGTTCTTCTCTAGAATTTTCTCAAGCATCAGTGTTAGACTAGTAGATTTTTATCCGGATTCTCCTTTTTCTTTCTCAACATAAGGAAAAGATTTGCTTTCCATTAATGGTCTGGCATTTCAGCAGACCTCAAAGTCATGGTTTGGCCAGCTTCAGTAATCTAGATGCCATTAATCTGACCCTGAAGATTTTTTTGTTATCACTTTCTGCCAAGAAGGTTGGCAACAGTTAAAAGTTAAATTCAGTTCAAGATCTAGAACTGGCTGGATCTCAAATTGGGACTTGAGTCCCCCCCCACACCACCAAGAAAATATTTCTGTATTGCATTTGTTTGGGTGGAAGAAAGTTCTTCTGTCAGCATAACCTTCTCTCCCTTGCAGTTTCTTAAAAGGGAAAGAAGAAAGATTTTTTTTTTTTAAAAAAAAAGTCAATTAAGAAAATAATTAAGGTTTATAATATTCAATGAGGAAAGATGGAGAAATCCAATATATTTCCTTAACAGGATAACCTTAAAAAATGGCTGAAATTTGGAGAAGTAAAAGTTTCTTCAAATGCTAGAAAATAAAATAGCAATAGCACTTAGACTTGTATACTGCTTCATAATGCTTTACGGCCCTTTCTAAGCGGTTTACAGAGTCAGCATATTACCTCCAACAATATGGGTCCTCATTTTACTGACCTCGGAAGGATGGAAGGCTTGAACTGGTCAGAATCGAATTGCTAGCAGTCAGCAGAATTCGCCTGCAATACTGCATTCTAACAGTTGTGCCACCATGGCTCAGTGTGAGCCATGGTGGCACAGTGGTTAGAATGCTGTATTGCAGGCTAATTCTGCTGACTGCCAACAATTCGATTCAGCACAGCTGAATATTCATCCTATTTCATCCTAACTGGCTTTGTCAGGAGTGTGTGGCACATAAAAAATATAAATAAATGCATATATAATATGCATGAATCAAGCCAAAGATGTTCACAGATTAATTCTTGTTTTCATCCCCCCCCAAGGTAAGTAGTTAACCTTTGCCAGCCACAAAAGTAGCATCTATAAGTATATCATCCATTCCTCTCAGAAAGCTCTGAAAAATTATGCTATTTTTCATTGTCAAGATCAGCAATTTGTCCAAGAGAAATATAAATACACAGAGATATGCATAGACAGACATTTAAGATAACAAATTACTCAGTTTGAACATCCTTTTCTAATTCTCAGTATTTCAGCTTCTTGATTTACGTAAAAAAAATACCGTACTACCTATCTCTCTCTGTATGCATCTTGTTTCTAAAAAGTATAGGAAGTTTCTATTCTACTAGAATTCTACACAGAAGTTTTGGCACCTGGCTGTAAAAGACCTCACTGAAGTGTAAAATTCAATAAAGGATTACTAATAGGATACTTCATTGGTCCAAGTAGAATATTTGTAATCATAGACAATCGTATCTTTAAAGCAACTGACAATGAAGCAGAAGCATGAGAAATTAGAGGGGACCATAGTTTCTACCACTTTGATTAGAAAATGGTTCAACAATTATCAGTATTTTAATTAGAACTTTCAACAATTATATATGCTAACAAGAACAAAAATTAATCAGCCAAATTTGCTTATTTGGTCCTCTAACTACACTGAACATTAGCTCCCCAACAAGATAAATGGATAATGGAGAAAAGGAAATTGGAAAATACATGATCTAAGTAAACATCTCCACAGAGGAGCCATTTAATATTTGAGGGATCTTCACTCTGAATCATAGAAGATACAGAAGGAAACTATTTCATGTTCTCTCCTAAACAGTGTGCCAATCATGCTATTACTCATACGATACTCCTTTCATTCTCCTTTCCTCATAGTTTTGAGTTAGAGTGGAATCCAGAAGTTAATGAAGTTAATGAAGCATAAATTAGCTCAAATCATTTTCAAATGCAGACTAAAATTCTCTAATAAATGCTAGTTAAATTGCAAGTGCTCTTCACAACTTCAGTTGTAACTAATTGACTGCAATGGGGGGAAAACTACAGTATTTTCATCAAGGAGAAATGTTTGTGTGTCCTTGCCATTCTATTCCCGGACTTCTTCCTTGCTGTCCTTTCAAAGTGGTTGCCTTCAGCCTCTGATTCTTTAATAGAAGTCAAAATAACTAGTCAGTACTATTGAAACCACTCCCTCTTTCACCTGGATTTTCTCCTTCTGTATTATTTAAAAGTTTGTACACCTGACCTTCCCATGCAAGGCAGTGCAAATCTTTTACAAACAGATGAGTCTGTTCACTTTCATCTCTCCACCTTCAATCACGTCAAATATTTTCTATATTTTTTAACCAGTCTGCTATTCTTGTTCTGGTGAATTAAATCATTGAATGATTTAGTTCAGAACTGGCTAGAAGTCCACTCCAACAAGTGGCAGCTCCTTTTCTGTTCTTGGAAAAATCTTATTTCCTTTTTACTTCTGTATCCATTTATTTTTAGATTAACAGAATGAAGGAAGGATATTTAAGCTTTAAACAAACATATAATATTTGTAGTTAGAAGAAGGTGGTGGTAGTGGTAACGGTAGTAATAGTCATCAGGATCTTACTCATCCAAAATGTTCCTTGCCAATAAGAAACCTCCTATCACAATGAAATTTTCTTTATCGCTAAAGATAGCAAAAAACCAAACATTACTAGTTTTCTCTTCTCCAAGTCTCCCTTACTTCAAGAAATAGCAATCCTTCTAATCATTACACACTAGTAGATGAAAGCATAGGTACCATTTTTTTTTTTAAAAAAGCTGAAATTTCACAATACATCCATGAATTACTCATGAATGGTGCCTTGGGTTAAAAACTGGACAGGATAAGAGAAAATGAACTGACAATTAATCCAGACAGGAATTTCATAGACAGGCAGAAACCTCACTCAAGTCTCATGCCTGCATACTGGGAACTATTTCTCCTACACTGCCCCAGAATTTCAGGTGTGGCTGTCACAAAAACTATTCTCGCACAGTTGAACATCATTTAAGACATTTCTTAATGTATCTAATCTCTCAAACATCTTGTCGAAACGACGCATAGATGTAAGAATTAGAAGCTTCAATTGGTGCAAAATTTAAATATATTTTGCTATAGAAATAGATGAAATAAATAAATAAAGCAAGATAAATAAGGTTGCTAACTAACACTTATTGTAATGCTTGTACCGGTTGCTAATTATTATTTGGACCTAATTCAGCTATGGAGTAAGATCTAAATTACCTGGAATCTGGCTTCCTCAGAGATCACAGTCTTATTACAGCTACCTGATTATTAAGATTAGAGACAAAACCTTTTGAAGATGCCACACATAGGATGATGGACCATTTGTTGGACATGTGAGAAAGGGCTTCCTTTGTGTTGCTGCCAAAGAGTAGAGCACTTTCCTTTGGGAGCTGTGATTAGTCCCAATTGCTCTACTTTAGGAAACTGTTTATTTTCAATTTAGATTCTTTTTAATTAGAATGTTAAAATGTGGTTTTAAAATACCTTTTAGAGGTTTTTAAATGCTACTTTAATGAGTATTATTGTTTTTAATGTTTTGTTGTGGAAGTGTTGCTCCAATGTATTTGAATTCCTGTATACCATTTTGAGTATTATCTGAAAGGCAATATAAAAATACTTTAAATAAAAGTAGTGCATGCTTACCATTTGGTTGTAAAGAGACTGAAGATGAAAAAGAAAAAATAGTTATTCTAACTCATACATCCCCAGTTCAGTTGAATATACAAAAAAATAAAATAATTAAAGAGCTAGATACTTAGTGTCTCCTGCATGCAACAGCCATGATGGCACAGTGGTTAGAATGCAGTATTGCAGGCTAACTCACTGCTCACTGCCAGGAGTTCAATTTTGAGCGGCTCAAGCTTCACTCAGCCTTCCATCCTTCCGAGGTCAGTAAAATGAGGAGCCAGATTGTTGGGGGCAATATGCTGATCCTGTAAACCGCTTAAAGAGGACTGTAAAGCACTGTGAAGCAGTATATAAATCTAAGTGTTATTGTTATGCATAGAAAAAGGTGCCAATTTAACTTTTCTTCACATCTGCAGTTTTGAGACTTTTAAATAATTTCCATCCAATTTTGGGGAAAATTCATGTTTTATCAAAAAGTAACCTAAAGAAAATCTCTCTTTTCATGGGATTGTATGATGCACACAATTATGCAAGCAAGTTGGTAAAACACAGTACTCCTAAAAATGATGTTGAGTGCTATCATAGCAATATTGGTCGAGGCCTTTTGCATTATCAATATAAATTCTTGATAATATCAAGCATAAAAATATGCCAATGAACCAAAAGAACACAAACCTGTAACAGTGTTTGAGTATCTACATACAGAATTTGAGGAATGGAGGTTGCATCAATTTCCTAGTGCATCAATCATAGAAACAAGGCTGGGTGAATTTGGAAGTTTAAACTCCAGGACTCAACTTCTGAAAGTTTTCCCCTCAATTACTGATGAATTTCACAGATGTTCAACTTTGATACTAGCTTGGAAACCTGAGAGTAGATATTTCAATAAAAATGTCCAATGTCCAGAATAGCCATTGGGTATTCATTGGATATTCAGTGATCAGATAAGCCACTTGGAAATTTCTCAGGGATTTTAGACCAATTAGAGTTTTTCTGGCACTGGAGTTTGTTTATTTATTTATTAATTTTTGTTTGCTTATTTAGAGATTTTGCCTCAGCAACAAGTAGCTAGAACTCTCTTATACCTAGTTCAGGTGTAGAGCACATGCTTAAAGGAAAAGTTTCCAGATTCAGTTTCCAGTATTTCTAAGCAAGGTTAGGATTAAAAAAAAAAATCCTTTCTGAAACCCTGGAAAGCTACTGCTAATCAAAACTGATGATATTGAGCTAAGGAGACCAATAGTTTGATTTTCTATAAGACTGCTTTCTGAATTAACAAGGTTCCTTTGTAATAGATTTGACATTCTGCAAAAGGGACTGGTTATACTCTTTCAAATGTCCTTGCTGGAGTTTATATTCTTAAGCTTCTGCAAAGGCTCTGAAGCTAAAGACTAGTCTTTTGACAAGGTAAAGACCCAGAGGGAAGTCCAAAAGACTGGAAATAATATGCCAAAACATTCTCTTCCAAGTGTCCATTTCACTAAGATCCTGTGAATTTTGACAAGAGCAAAGCAATTCTCCATGGGGACAAGATGGAATAGGAGGAAAGAGATTTTTAAATTCCTTCTCTGCCCTACTAAAACAGATTTCAATAATATATAGACACGCTACAAAATTAGAATAGGAAGACCGCAGTTACAGTTACTGGTGTTACCTCTTTACTTCCTCTTCCCCATGAACCATTCCCACGGGAGGAGAAAAACCGATGACTTACAAGTGTTTGGGTAGCTAGGAAGAATGATCACAAGGGAGAAGTCCGGTTTATTTTCTTATCACCAAGGCTCAAATTCCAACCCTCAGCTGACAATGTCAGGTTAAATTTAGCACACAGATTGACGGAGGCCTCCCCTTTAATGTCACTCTGACAGCTTTTGCCTGCATTGAATGCATCATTAGAGCCATAAAAGTGAATGTACGGGTAACAAAAGATGCCTCTGGGACAAAGCCAGGGAATTGCAATGTAGCAGAAGTAGAAATACACCCAGGCACACACACAGGGATGCAATATGCCTTCATTTGGTTGAAAGTTAAATTAGTGACCTTCTTAAACAGAAAGAACAGTAACAGTTTTTTTTTTAAAAAAAATCTACAAGTATCCTGCAAATCTTTATGAGCCCTCCATAGCACCTTTTCTCTATATACTCATGTTGAACAGACTGATCCAATCAAGCAGACCCTCTATGGACTTCCATTCAAAGTGGCTTCAGACTAGATCTTAGGTGTAAGATCTGGAGGCTAAAACATATAAAGAACGGTTGCTGGAATTGAGTATGTCTAGTTTAATTAAAAAGAGGAGTAGGGGCGATATGAGAGCAATGTTCCAATATCTAAGAGGTTGATACAAAGGAGTCAAGATATTCTCCAAAGCACCTGAGGGCAGGACAAGAAGCAACGGATGGAAACTAATCAAGAAGGGAACCAACCTAGAACTAAGGAGAAATTTCCTGATAGTTGGGACAATTAATCAGTGGAATGACATGCCTCCAGAAGTTGTAGATGCTCCAACACTGGACGTTTTTAAGAAGAGATTGGACTGTCATTTGTCTGAAATGTTACAGGGTTTCCTGCCTGAGAATAGGGCTGGACTAGAAGACCTCCAGGGTCTTTTCTGTTATTCAGTTATTTTGTGTAGAAATGTCCATTCCCTACCTCTAAGTGATGTTTCAATTTACCCTCCATAGTTCTCATTTCAATCAACCACTATTTTTTTCATTTAAATAAACTATTTTTTATTTTAAAAAGTCACCCTGTTTCCCTTCATCAGAAATGCAAAAAAATAAAAATAAAAATGACTTGCTTTGATGCCAACAGGCCGAGCTTGAGGCAGCGATATCATGTGAGCCAATCCTCAGAGGTTATATATCACTTAGTTTCTTTTTAGGCTCTCCCATTTCCCACAGTAATCTAATATATCACCTTAGAACAGGGGTAGTCAACCTTGGCTCTTTTATGACTTGTGGACTTCAACTCCCAGCTAAGCTAAGCTGGCTCAGGAATTCTGGGAATTGAAGTCCACGAGTCATAAAAGAGCCAAGGTTGACTACCCCTGCCTTAGAACTTCCAGGGCTGCTAACACCAGAAAGATGATTAAGAAATTGCAACAGTGAAAGAGAGATTATTTGCATTATTACCTCGAGCAGAGGCTGTGACAGGAACATTCATATCCTCCCCTCTTCTTTTAAAAATACACTTACTGATAGCTACTGAGGTGTCAAGGAGAAGCTGATAGAAAGAAATCAGGGAAACCAAATAAGCAGGCTTGTCACAAGCAGTAGTTGGGATAGCCAAGAATTTGGAAGGAATTTAGAAATGAAGTGGTAGAGACCGATAGGAAATCTGTGTTGTCTCTGGTGTGGTGTTGTTGGATACAGAGATCCGTAGGGATCATTTGCAGGAAAGAGGCTGGAATATTCAGCATTACAGCTCCACTGGTGAGACCGTGAACAAATATAGCAGTGGAAAAGAAACAGGCAAAATCCTAGGCTGGTATTCTAGTAAAGTATTTTTTTCTTTTTTTTCTTTTTTTAAAAAAGTAACATTTCAAAACTTTTTTTAAAAAATTCTAATGTTAAAAATAAGTTTAATGTTTCATAATGTACGATGTCTCACTGGTCATGTTTTCCTAATTTAGTTGACTGTTGATGTATATGGTGGCAGCACTGAGCTAATCTTAACTGGCCTCAAAAATTAAGACAGCCTGGACCCAGTTAGGTCAGAAACCTTCAGAGCTGCAAGTGAAAAATTCAGCGAAATCGTCTTAGCAATGACAAATTACTGCTTTATTATTGCCAAGAAAATTAGATGGGCATGGACATCAGGTCACTAAGAGTAAAAATCAACATCTCTTACATTACATAAGGGGAAATTCTACAGTATTATTGTGGTGGCACAGTGCTTAAAGTGCAGTATTGCAGGTTAACTCTGCCACAGCTAGAGTTCGATCCTGACGGGCTCAAGATTGACTCAGCCTTATACATCCTTCCAAGGTCAATAAAATGAGGATTGTTGGGGGAAATATGCTGATTTTTGTAAACTGCTCAGAAAGTCCTTTAAACCACTATGGAGTGCTATATAAATCTAAGTGCTATTGCTATAACAAAACTCCACATTAAAAAAAATTACACATCAAAGGATCAGAGCAAAGAGATGGGCCATACAAACTGGTGAAAATAAAGAGAAAGAAATTTTATTTACAGTTGCTATGATTCTCAACATATGATTTTATTTTATCCTGGTTGCAGGCTTTTATGATGCAAATCCCCTTATATAATGTAATAGAAATAATGTAAGCTCCTATTAAAAAAAATCCTTTTGTATGTAACCTTCATTATAAGATTCGGAAAAGATTAATGCTTGACATGAATCCACCAAGAATATACTTCCTATTAGCCAAGCATTGCACAGTTGCTGAAAAACAACCTTTAATTCAGAAGAACTATGGGCAGGTGCCACTGACAAAAATTTTACACTAGAACAGCCAAAGTACCTTCACCAAAGAAAAGAGATTTTCAAGAGGAAGAAAAACAAAACAAAACAAAACGCAGTACCATCAAAAGTTGAAATGGTCAGGCAACATTGCAAGAAGTAACCAAATGAGTTTCTTTTTTCTTTTTTCTCCAAATTTCCAACTGGTTTTTGGACAAACTGGGATCTATTCAACCTGCCCGGTAAACAACCTGTGGATAAACAATGCTGCGAAGAAATCAAGCACCATTCTTTTTTTCTTTTTTCTTTTTTAAAAAATGTGTTTATTCAAGAGAAATAAAGAAAAAGATTACAGATTTAAGAAAAAACATGATAAAAAGGCATAAATGGCCAGACATATAGAGAATACAAGTCAAAAATACAAACTTAAGCAAACAATCCACTTTTTTTTTGCTTCGGATATCATATCTTGTCCTATTTTTAATTTTGGGAAAGATAGGGAAAGGGATAGGCAAAAATTGGTGATGAAATATATGGCAGACTATTTTATAGCATAAAAAGAAAATGCTTGATTTAGTAGGGTTGTGCAAATCCCCTTAAGAGCGGGCAGGATCTTTGAAGCTGCTCTGAGAAGCGGCTGGCTAATCTGTTTTTAAACCAGCAGAGAAGAGCAAGTGCAACTCTTCGTTATGGCCAACAAATGTGGGCATAATGAAATGTCTAATCTAGGCAACTTCACCATGGCTACATATTACTAATCAAAGAAGTACAGTGGAGTGTGCCATTTCCTTGGTACAAGGCACTTAATCAAGACCAAAAGTATCCCCTCCACAGTTTGAAGTCTTTTACTGAGGGTGAAGTGAACTCATTTCATACAGACCAATTATTGAGATAAGAAAGAGGGGGAAGTGACACAGATAAAACTCTCCATAATTCAAAGAAGGAACACTAAACCAATATTCTTCTTAATACTCATGCATGTATGAGGGAATGGGACAGGATTTTTTTAACTGTTTTACTATATGGTAGATCATTTAATTTTTTAAATATTGTAAGCTACTTGGAGTAACCTATGTATTTCTTAAAAGAAGAAGGAAGGAAAAAGTAGAAAGGAAGGAGGAAGAAGGAAGAACACCTCACCATTGGACATCATCCTCTTAAACTAAGTTTATACTGATAGTATTGTACAAAATGGCAATATCCCAGGCCAAATAGGCTTTAACTGTTATTGTGACCAAAATCCATTGACGTCACAGTCCCAGAAATGAATGTATGAAATTTGAAAAACAACAGTTCTGATATCAAATATCAATGAACAGTAACATATGTATCAGAGGTAGTTCATGGTCAAAAACAGTGCATTTAAAAGAAGTGGAACATGGAAAACCTGAAAACAAAGATTTGAAACTGACAAAAAAAAAGAGCTACAAAAGCAACAGAAGAACAAGTCAACAGAAACATACAGTGGAATGCAACCAATCTACAGTATATGTTGAACAGTGAGTTCAAAATAATCAAGCAGAACTACGATTGTCAAATATTGAGCAAAAAAGATTCTAAATGCATGCAAAAACTATAAGATAAACATTGCCTCCTTGAAAACTATTCCAAAAATATAAAATTTTGCATAATGAAAATGTGGCTATCCAATCAATTATGAGAAAACAATCAAAGAGCTTCACATAATATCTTGTAAAAATAGTAATAATTAAACCATATTATAAATTGAAGGCAAACATCTGAACTAAAAATCAAATGCCAAAGTGCAAATTACACAAAAAAAGTCAAATAGATTGGTTACATTTTCTAAGGAAAATTAGGTAGTCAAATTTCATTGCAAGTAAAACATACAGAAGGATGAAATTAGAGCCTTAAATGATTATATAAAAGCAAATAAAGGGAAAATGCTAATAAATGTCTACAAGGAAAACATTTTGGATGTGACAGAACCAAAGCTGCCATATGAAATTGTATGGGAACAACCATGAATGAAAATCTAGAAAGATAAATAACTGAAAGAAATTGAAAGCAAGATAAAGAATTTGTAATAGCTTCAGATTTGATTTGATCCATCAAGAAGAAAACAGAAAAATAATCTGCAGCACAAAAACAAGCACTAGCAACAAAGGCCACAAAAGTGAAAATGAAGGGTGGGGGAACCTGGAAGCAACAACAAATGTAGATTATATAAGAAAAATATGAGCTTGTTGATTACTTAATAAACAGCTGCAACAAAACTGTCCAGACAGATTATAAGGCAAGTCATGATAGTGTGCCAACAATAATACAGTGGAATTCATATAAAATTGTGAATTTAATGCCCAAATATTGGTTACATGCATAACATTGAAAACGGTGCTTCATAATAATCTTGTAAAAGGTTTGCTGAACATGTAGAACACAACACGCTGGACATGGCAGTGCTTGAATAAAAGCAAGTTTTATTTATGGATGTGAGAATGGCAAATAATAGCCAAGTAACTCGAAAATTGGAAGGGACTTTGAAATATTAGAACATAATTGAAATTACTGAATAATCTAGTGAAAGATTTCCACATAATTATTGGAATTCTAGGAGCTACAAGCATAGAACTGCTAAAATAGCTGAAAATATAGAATTGCTCAATATTATTCAGCTTGCTGCCCCTTTCAAAAGCCCCAACTTTGGTTGGAACTGTACATATGTATTCTGGAACTGTTTGGACTGATCCTAAACCATCAGCATTTGGTAAACTGAAGAACATAGCTAAATAACATCCAATATAACTAAATGGATGTTCTTTTTATGGCATATAATTAGTCTGTTGAACTTAATGTTAGAGAGATTATGTTAAGCTAATAAAATAGCATGATTCAAAACAAGATCAGCTACTTATATAGATGAGAAAAAAATATTCAAAATTGCACTAGGACTGGTAGAAATTTATTTTCCTCTCCCATCACTGATCCCATCAAACTGAATGAAACAAACACGTTAGTAAATATCTGTGTAAATGGGAAAATGACAAGTCCAAGTGCATTATCCCAGTCTGAATATCCAATCCAAGAAATCTTATATAATTAAATTGCATTTAGCCTCTGACCATTATTTTGTTTTTGAAAAGGAAAGAGACAACCATACCATTCAAAATCTTTATATTTAATAAATACCATTCAGTTCTGGATCTGTTTATATCAGTGGAAAGTCAAACATACTTCAACATGGGAACATAAGTTTCAAATCAGGTGTTTATGATATTTGAACCAGAATATCTAAAAGCAATAGATATTAATAGAAATAAGTACAGGGAGAATTGCCCTAAGAGAATCTTATAAGCAAGCAACTAATTTAAAATCTCACCTAGAAGTCCATGTAGGTTGGCTCATCTTATCATCTGCAATAACAGCACCTGGACTTTCTCTACCCAACTGTTATGGGTAAAGTTTTGAACTATGAGAACTGATGGCTAAAATATCCAGAAGTTTAGGGGGGGGGGGGAAACCTATTATAATGTCACAGAAGAAATGCAAAAGATTTTCAACAAGAGAAGTGCAAAACTATGAAAGAAGGAATAATGGTGCATAAACATAATTTTTTTTTTTACAGATGTTGCAAAAGCTTCCAAACTTCTAAATAATCAAAAATAAATTAAGTACATTATGACATAACGGTGTGTGAAAAACCAGCATAGCTTGTTCAATCTGCTTGAAATCATAGCTTAAGAATTATAATACTTCATTATGTTGGAATATTATTCATTGAGTTATTATGATCTACAGTTAAGTTGGCCTCTGCCTTGAAACAGGAACATCAAGGTCACAAATAGACCTGTTCCTAAAAAATGATCATTCGTGATTTGAAGTTGGAAGAAAGCCTGATTCTAACTATTTAAAAAAATCCTCAAGATATCCTAGGATGTATTTGTGTTTTGTTATCCTGTTTCCATGACAGCTCTTGGTCAATGTATGGCCTCTTAAGGAGCTTTTCAAAATGATACCACATACCTACAAATGCAATCCATTCTCCAAGAGAATTCTTAATTCAGCTTGAAATGACACTGAAAAGCATTGCTTACAGCTTTGGGACTTTTGTGCAGCAGAAGCAGCTCCATACATGTCATAATAGCTCTGAATTTTAAGGAACTGGACTCTCATACTTTTACAGGCAAATAACAAGCTGCAAACCAGAGCATGCTCATGCTTCCTACTAACAAGGCAGGCAAGACTTAAAATTTTGGAATGGTCTGGGGTTGTTATTTGAAATATCTGGAAGACATGCAGGACACTATCAATAAAAATGAAGTTATTGCTCTACAAGTACACTGCAGTAAATTTGTCCTATGTGCTTGTTTAAACATTTGATGAAGTCTTTTTACATATTTGCTTTTCTAAACATAATGGAACCCAGTCTCACCTAACATGAGCCTCAGGCCCATTCTGAACGAGGCAAAAGTTGGAGCACTCTCAGGTGAATAACGATAAAAATAATCTAGCACAAACTGCACTGTAATTATTTTTTCACAAAATGGCTGGATTCAAACCTCATGGTAGGTTATAACGAAGTATTTCTGGTTTGGGTGTCAAGCTTAGTATCTGTGAATTCAGCCATTATAGTCTGTAAATCATAATGAGTTTAAATGCAGACATGGTAGTTTGTTTAACAAGTCATAGTTAGAATAAACAATGATTTAATGGTATATATGAGCCCAATCAAAAAGTAGAGGATTGGTGAAAAGGTCATCTTCATAATTCATACTGTAGATGAAGATCTTCCTGGACAATCAAAGAAAACCAGTTGCTTTCACAGTTCAGGATTTTGTTGTGATTGGAAGTATTATTAACAATCTTATCTCTTGGGAATTACATGGAAATGTGTGAATTGAGACCATGTTAGCTAATAATGTCATTCCAGTACCACCTCTTGATAGTGCTGTTGTAATTTTATAATACATTTGAAATTTTCTCCAGCTCTTTGCCTCCATGATTTTTTTGAGGTGATTCACATTCCCCTACCCCTCAAGTTAAAGGAACAAACAAGAAATGTGCCAGAAATGAGTCCACATTACAAGATATATGAGAATGACTTATAAGCAAAGTTCCTGTCAAGACTGAGATGCCTTCTGCTTTTCTACCTCATATTTTGGGGTACTTCACCCTCTTTCCCAAATTCTTCCCACTCCCAGTTCTACATAGGTGTCTCTTTCTGCTTCATCCTGATGCATTCTCTAGTCTTCCTACTTCCTAAGAAGCTCAATGTCTCTTTTCATTAATAGAAGATGTTTTAGCCATTCAGCATGCAGAAAAGAACTTATAAGAAAGAACCAGAAAACAATCATGTAAAGATAAACTTGAGGCTCTTCAATATTAAGGTCCTTAGACATGCATTGGTGGTCAAACAGTAATGCCACAACAGCTTCTAAGGTAGCAATGCCCCCTTCTGTTTCAGCAAACCAGCAATCCCTCTTTCAAGGCAATTGCAATGCCTTGGTCCAGTTCTCATTGCATTCCAAAGAAAGGAGCAGAAAATTAATTGACCTAAAGCTATCAGTGACCGGCAGTCATAATGGAAATATATAGCCTCCATTATTGTCTCAATTATCATTTTCATATACAGTAAATAATTGTGAGCTTCTTTCTAGGCCTAACTTGTCCAGAGGGTCTCTTCTTTTATTAAATGGGAAAGTTCTCGGGAAGAACAAGTATATTCTTCTCAGTTCTGATCTAGCCAAAATCATCATCAGCAAGCAAATAGGATGTACTTCTGCTTCATGGACAGGAGAATGTATCCAAATTTTGTCTTTTGCCTGTCCTTCCTGCATGATATTCTCAATCTGGAGCACTACCCAGATAAATTAGATCTTTGTTCTGCTCATCACAAGCTAGCATGTCTAATACTTGGAAGTGTATTCATCTTCAGTACATCACATTGATGTAAATCCACTCTTTATGACATTTTAGGTAATGCCTTGGTTTCTACATTTATCATTATATGCTTGCAAAGTAAAGAAAAGGGATAAAATTATTATTGAGTGATGAACAATAGTGATGCAATGAGATGAGTGAGTGCAAAATCTGGATATTTCTGATTGTTAAAAAAGCAAGACAGATCCTGAAACTTATTTGTCTATTTCAGAAAGTCGCTTCAGATTTCCAACAGATTTAGCCCACATGTTGTTCTTATTTTTATATTTGAAAACCAAAACATAAAGGCTGCTTAGCACTTTTGCAGAACCTATTGTGTACAAGAACATTTGCAAAGCTTTCCAAAGACTAGTAAAATAACATTTAATGCATTCCCTTTAGTTCATTCTTCCTGCTCTTAAAGGATGGGAATCAGTTGGTGGTGACAGCTAAAAGATTTGCCAGAGGTGTGCCAAAGTTTTGTAATGTCTGCATGGAGCCTAGCAAGTGTCAGATACTTGAGAGCATCAGTACAAGATAACAAGTAAAATACTGGCTGTTGTATTTAAAGGCTCCAAAGGTAAGCCAACCAGTCAGCCAGCTTATAATGTTTTTCATGCATTTTCCATGAAATGGCAGTGTTAAATTCTTTGGATCTCTACCTGGCAATAGAATAACCAAAATAGTCTGGTTGTACTTAATTTTTTTACCAATACGATAAAAAATAATTGAGAAAAATATTTACATCACTTTCACAAATACTTTGGCCTAGTGCATGTACCATTTTTTACTTGAACACATATTTTTTCTCTAGGCACCCAAGCCAGACCTCACTAATATAGTGTACTTCTAGAACTCCTGATTATTGGCCAAGCAAGACAAGTCTAACGGAATTTATAATCCATCCCAATGGGGTAAGCATGTTGGAGGTTGCTATGCATATATTCTTGTATCAGGTCTCACTGCTAGAGCAAGAGTCTCCTATTTATCATATCATAATTTTTTCATTCCTTGATAAGGTCTTCTTTCATTCTGCCTCCTAGTTGTTTTCATTACTGTTCTTTATGCTTATATAGACCTTTTCCTGTGCAAAGATAGCATTTGTCTTATCTACTCCATGTAATTAGAACATCTATTTTGATTGTTTTTCAAAAAATCTCTTCCTTATTCAGAACTTTCCTCTGCCTTGTCCTTTTCCAATCCTAACTCCTTGTACTTCTTGTCTGTCTCTGTTACTCTCTCCCTCATTCTCTCTCTCCTTTTGCCTGGTTCATCAACAATTTAAATTAATAAACATACACAGTGCTTTTTTTGTCATAGAATGCACCAGAACTGAGTTCCAGCACCTTTTTTTGAAGGATTTTCCAAGTTTTAAAAATAACTTTTGAAAATTTGATGTTTGGTCCACGTGGACTTGAATCGCTCTGTCGAGTGTAGCAGGCCAGCGGCAAAATCATTAAAATGGTGCATGCGGGCTGCTTGTGTGTCAAGTCTGATGCATGCGTACTTCGCGCTGGTTGTGATGGCACTGCTCGGCTTGTGGCACTGCTCTGCTTGTGATTGGTTGTGTGGTCATGCGCTGAATGCTTACTGGGGGCGGCAACTATTATGTTTCATTACACAACTGACGTGTGTGGGTATGTGTACATGATTGACTACATGCGAAAGGTAAATAATTTCTTTATTTTAAAAAATCGTTGGTGAATTGAAAATCTTCTTTTTTTAATTTTTAGTGTAAAATTTACTATGAACATTTGCCTTAAATACAATAAATTAAATTTATGTTAAGAACTGAATATATATATTTTTTAAATAAAAAATTAACAAGATGTGAGTTCCGGCACCTTTTTTCTTACAAAAAAAGCACTGAACATACATATGCGCTCACTACAAACTCGTGGGCACAACCTGAGAATTCAGAATGACAAGAGCCCTGCAAACAAAACCCTAAAATTTAACCTCCAAGGACTCTCTAAGAGTGACTGCTCAATTATAATTTGGATTGCAATAAGATTTTTAAAAGTCATGAAGAATCATATTAACTAAATTTAATTCGGGTCATGTTAATTTAATTTTTCTCCTACCTCCCACTTCTCTACACTGTGACTTATGATACCCAACTCAAAGGCCAAATGAATCCTTCATTCCTGTCCACACCCAAGATGGTTGCGTGTCTTTTATAAAAATATTAACTGTGTGGTAAATTTGCTAATTAGCCTTTTGAACAAAAACATCAAATAGCAGCCGTTCCAATTTAAACAGTCACATTCTCTACTGCCATTTAGCTAGGAGAAAAAAAATTCTGAGAAAAGCAAACTCATAGAACACATAAACACGGACTTCCAGAAGAATTAAAGCTGGGCAGAAGTAGCTTCTTGATAATCTCCATTCTAGATTTTTCCCCATGAAAAAGGGGGGAGATTTCATTAAATTTATAAATAAAAGTAATGATTAATTTCCTACTACTGAGCAACAGCATAAAATAGCTTCTTTTTTGCTAAGTATTTACATGTTGCTTCATTTCTACGATCATTGTAGACACAACCATATTAGCAATCCTGTTGCATTCTACATTCAGATTTCAGAAAGTGGTTCGAAAAGACATTAGAAAGTGGTCTTTTGTTTCAGGGTAGAGGCAAAAAGTTTTTTTAAAAAATAAAGGAAGAATAGACACCATTTAAAAAAAAATCCATTTTTTTTTAAAAAGCAAGTCTTCTGGGACATTTCAACTTACCTCTATTAAAACAATGCTTCAAGTCCTTCTTTTTTATTCCCTTATCAAAATAAAATATTTATAGAAGGCATGGATGTAGGGGGCAGAGGCTTACCGATGTGTTAAAGACCCAGTTTTCCACATCACCCATAACAGATTTCTATGGCAACAGCACACACTGAGAAAAAGGTAGAATATTGCAAATATAGGTCACGGTATCAATGACAATTAAGATACGCTGGTGGTCTCAGTGACACTGCAATGTTTAGGATTAATTCAGCAGCATGAAAAGACTCTAATTTGATGGCATAAGAGCCAAATTTTTTAAAAAATGAGTCAGAGAGGTATAAAAAAGAACTTGATGGTCAAATCTATTGAAAAGGAACAGTCATGTAAGGATGATTAACTGCTGGGGACATCAAAGCTCATGATAATGTAGTCAGATGCTATAAGGAAAGAAGCTTTAAACGTTGTTGCTATTAGTCTTACTGGATGTGTGCACTATATTTTATGCAATCATAACAATACGGTTCACAAAATTTAAGGAGGAGGAGGAGAAGGATTTACATCTTCATCAATCTAGAATCTTCTGTCTTCATTCACATAGCTTGGTTAACCAGGGAGTCTCTGCTGACCTATGTTTTTCATCTATTATACCATAAAGCCCATTTTCAAAACAGTGTGTGCTCATAAGCATTCCATACCTCAACTAGATGATCTCCTGTCATCACCTGTTTGCTCTTGCTATTTCCTTGAATGCATGATTGTCTGAGGTTTGCTTCTGAGTTACAGCCAAAATTATATCGGAACCACACTGACAAGGCATATAGTTACTGCAAGAGTAGTCTATTTATAGTCCTGGGTTTCATGAACCACCCAAACACCCTTCCTTTTTAGATCTCCAGAATATCTATTACCTTTATTGCTTAAAATCAGCCACAAGGCTTAGTCTATCTGGAGGCATGAAATGCATAACTGTAGCAGAACAGGCTTAATAGGATTTTAAAAATATCTCCCCAAAATAAATAAAAGATTCCCATCTCACTTCCTTATGTGAGGCATTTGATCTTTTCAAAAATGTTCAGTTTAGCCTGCAACCAGCAAATCTTTCTTATTTTGTTATAGGGAATATGTGTACTCAAAGTCTACTTACAATCACATAACTGCTTCAAATAATTTCTAAGATATATCTCAACCAGAGCCAAGTCCTCATATTTTTGTTTGTTTGTTTGTTTGTTTTCGGAAAGGGCAGAGAATGGGGGACTTTCAAAATCCCTGCACATTCACACATAGGGCAGAAAAAGAATGCAAAACATCTTTGTTACAGCTAAGAGTGCTGGGGGAATTCCAAATGAAATGTTTACATTGATTTATTAAAATGATACATCGACTATTTTACCTAATTTCAGCCTTTAACTGTACTGTAGTTTTATTAGGTTTCTTTGTATTATATTTTGAAAAATGTCCGTGCCTCAAAACCTCAATAAAATAAACTTGTTTAATATAAACATGGTACTTTCAGTTCAAAATGTGTGAATGCAGGTTCAAAACCCCAGAAAGTTAAGTCAACTGCGGATTTGTGGGTTTCCTAGATGTATTTGGTAGATCACCATGTTAAAGGAAATGCTGGTTAGTTGAATCTAGATCTGATCCAGCAAGATTATTCCTAGCTGGCCCCTTTATTTGGGGCTGTTTATCAGAACAATTTTATTTATTGGAGATGTTTTTGTTGTACAATCCCCTAAACAGTAGACAAAGCCCAAATCATGCATGACCTAGAGGAGTTGACCATCATTCCTTCTCCCTCCTGTGCCTTAAAAGGCTAAACAGATAAATAAACAGAAATGAGTGCACCTTCTCAAAACGATAGGTAAGCCATTCACAAATAAAAAAGAGAGCTTATTTTTCACGTTCAGTAAATAAGCATTCTTCAGAGCAAAATTTAAAGAAAGTGGCACTAATTCTAAAAAGAAATTCAGTTAACAAAACTAAAATATGCTTAATAGTAAATCCTAAAAATCTACTGAGTGGATTCATAGATTAAGCCTTGGTAAGCTTGTGTCACATCTCTTATGCCTTGAATTTTGGTTTACATGACTAGGTCGGGTTTACATATAAACCCAAACCAAAGTTAAACAAATTATATTATGGTTTCATGTGCATCATATAAACAACTGTTTTTCACACTTGGCAACTTTAAGATGGGTGGAGTTCAACTTCCAGAATTCCCCAACAAATATGAAAAGCACTGGTATAAATCTATTGATGGGGTCTGGATAGATACAGTTTCATTATGTTCCAAGTTGAGTGGATGGGGGTGGTAAGAAATGACATGGATGAGAGGAAAAAGTTGCATCTTATCTATAATTAATGCTCAAACAAAGATTTCCCAACATTAGTAACAAGGGAGATATATTGGAATGAATTCCTACATTTTCTTCAGTTTCAAAAGGTCTCAGGTCCACACAAACCAATGCACAAACTCAAAGGAAGCACAAGAATTAGTTGTAAAACCACTTTCTGGTGTAGATTGGTGAGCCATGCCACCTTATGATTTCAGTTCTGGCTGTGCTTGTTAAGCAAATCACTGATGGCCATTAAACCCAATGTTACATGGCCTCAATTTGTGACTTCCTGTCAGCTTCCTCATTGACTTTGCTTGTCAGAAGCTGGCTGTGACACTCAAAAATGGTGATCACATGACCACAGGACATGTAACCATCATAAAAGTGCATTGATTGCCAACTGCCCAAATCCCAATCACCTGATTGCAGAGATGCTGCAATGGCCACAACTTTGAGGACCGGTTATAAATCTCCTTTTTCAGCACCATGATAACTTTGAACAGTCTTTGAATAAGTGGTCAGTAAGTGAGGATTACCTGTACACCTTTTACTAAAAGGGGATAGGTATGTTATGGGTAAATATACATGCTTCAGAGACAGTATAATTCATTGAAATGAATTATATCTCATTGAGAGATTTCAATAGGTTTCTACAATGTCACGTTTAATTTGCCTATTCTGATGCATTAGAAATTAAATCTGCCAGCCAAGATATGGCCACAAATTTATTAAATATACAAATCTAACATATCAAGGGCTGGTAAAATAGATTTTCCCTAGATCTGCTATCGATTCCCACATTGTCTTCATTAGAAATGAGAGGGAATGAAATTCTATTTTGTTAAGTGACCTTTTCTTCCCAAAACACATAAACACACTGTTCAGATTTTAAAAGAATGGGCTAAAGAAATATGTAGAGAAATTAGGAATGTTATTCAGACTTCTTAAGAGGAAAACGATGCAATGAAATGAAATGAATCATCTTTGGAAAACTAAGAAATGGAAAGAAACATACTTCACCTCCCATGCAAAGCACAATTGTTTAGCTCATTTGAATTTACTTGAATACAATTGTGCTTATCACTACAATCATATCATGTTAACTTTTGGCAGGTACCAATGACTGTCATGGAACCTATTCCCAAGTAAAGCCTATACCGTCTTACAGCTTTATAGTCTAAAATTAGAGATAGCCCAGCCTTATTCTGCCCCATATTCTGTATTAAGCCAGCTGCACAAAATGATCAGTTTTTTAAAAAAATAAAATAAAATAAAATATGACCTTCATAAATCAGGCAGCATTTTTTTTACATTTTTTCTAAACAGGAGTACTTCAAAATCTTGTTGATGGAAAGCAGCATCTTATAGGAAGCAATCTCTTCTCCTGTTTTCATGCACAAATCTTCCTTCCTAAATTGAAATCTGTGTCACACATGCACGTAGTCTAAGTACCATTTTTTCTTGCTTTATAATTATTTCTTATTTACATGTAAATATAGACTAAATTATTCATTGGTTATAACACATAGGACTCACTGTCTTGTTTTTTTAAATATGCACAAATATGCAATATTTATGTACTGCATGCATGTATATATACAGTATGTGTGTTTATGTCTATATACATAAACACAATATAAACACATATAGATGAGTGAGAGAGAGAGAGAGACAGACAGACAGACAGGCAGATGGGCAGACAGGCAGATGATAGACAGACAGATAGATAGAAGAGTTTTTGAGATTATGTATCAAACACACAGTCAAAACTCCCAAGACTATAAATAACATGTAAAGACTTGCTATGGCTTCCAAAGATGCAGAGTTGTTGCCAAATTGTCATTTTCAACATCCAAAGAAAATTATTGTGTGCATAATTGGAGACCAGTCACATGATCTATGTTTAGTTTTAATTAACTATAAATGTAAATGAAATTTTGTTCATATCATGGCCCCAGCTACCATGTTTTAGAATGTAGCCAGAAGCCTGCCAAAGTCACATTCACTTCTCATTCCAAGAAAAGATGGGTACCTTAGTTATGCATTAACATTTGAACAATTCATTAACTTCTTCATGCTCTTTGACTTGTTTTCCTGCAGGCATTTCATTACCAGGCTAAATAACACCAACAGTGCATGGAGACTAGAGTTTGCTGGCAGAAAGCACGTACTGATGGTGTTACCTTGCCTGATAATGAAATGTTGTCAGGGAGACAATCCAGTTCAAAGAAAATCAAGAACTCAACAGTACTGGGACAATTTATGCCTGAATGGGCGATTTATTTATCATAAACAAACCTCTCATCTCAGTAAGCTACACAGCACCTTTGTATAGAAAGTCAGGATTCCCAACATTAAAAAGGGAGAAAATGAACTGAAGCTAAGAGTTATAATGAACGAGTTTGTAAATGAGGCAGAGTTTGAATTAAAGATTTCCTGGATCAGACCTCAAGTCACATTTTTAGCTATTGCACTCTAGACACTAATTTATTTCGGCTATTTATAATCTGTCTTCTCTGCCAAATGGCACTTGGAGCAGCACATAGCATTAAAATATTAAAAATATATAAACGGCCCTAGAACCGAAAAGAGCCAGCTAGTCCTAAAGCACAGGTGTCAAACTCGCTGCGTCATGTGACGTGTCGCAACGTATCACAACTTTTTTTGCATTGCCGGAGCTGGGGTGTGTACAGCCACCGCATAATGCAACCAGCCCGCTGGCCGGCAGTTTGACACTCCTGTGACCTAAAGCAACTGTAAATACATCAGCAGCAACTGGAAATCCCAGTCACAATCCTGTGTCATCCCAAGAGACTTTTTGTTTTCCCACCTGCTGATGGGAAAAAAACAAGGAGGAAGCCAATCAATTTTCACTAAGACACACATTGTGTAAAATGGAGTCAAATGCTTAAAACCCCCAAATATTTTCTCCTATCTCTCTCGAGCAAGGAACAGGATCCATACGAGAACTAAACGCAGACCAACAGTTATGCAGGCAATATATGGGGAAATATACCTATTAAATTGAGGGGCACACTTTTAATGGCTAGGGGCTCACTTTTGGGCTGAAAAGGAAAGAGACAAATACAAATATGGGTAGGGCTGGATTTTTTTTTGTATCTTGTAGGCATCTGTTGTTTTTTTTAATTGATCTTCAACTGTGTTATGTCTATTTTAAGGTTTGCGCACTGAAACTTTACAGAGTTTCTGGCTGAAAAATGGATTGGAAGGGTCTGCAGTGATTTGACAGAATGACAAAACCAACTTGAGACCAACAGGTCTCCAACTTTAACCCTTTTGCACAGGTTTCCATCCCCCAGAACTTGCAAAAGAGGGAGGGCTTATACAAAGATAAGATATTTCTATGGTCTGAAGAGAAACCAGAGTGTAATGCCGCTACACTGCTTTCATCACACAAACAGACAACCCAGCTTGATTATCCCACCACCACCAATTTTTAGAATCATGACAACCATCATCAATCAAGGGACCATAGGTTTTTCCATTCTAATTCTAAAATATATAGGTAGGAGCTGGTATCATTAAATGCCTGCCACATGTGAAGAACCAACTGCCATATTTTGGAAATACCATTTCTGTTGCTCCTTCTCCTTATTGTTTCTGCTGTTTCAATTATCTTATCCAAGTAAACAAGTTTTATAGTACATTCTGGTCCCAGAAGGAAAAGCAAAGCAACCTGGAGAATGAAATGAGGAGAGCATCTTTTCCAAGAATCTCTCAAAACCCGTAACTAATTCTGTAGCATACTTGGAAGTATATTCACAATAAGTTACACATTCAGTAATTTGCTATAAAGAATGGCTTAATAGATTTGCAATTTTTTTTGAACATTTAAATTCAAAATGTATCAGCTGGGTATCCTAGATTCAGTTTCATTGGACTTTTACAAACTGAAGCTTTGATGTGGAGAAGAATTAGGAATGCAAAAAGTCAAAGTTCAGGATTGAACAGAGTTGTCAGTTTAACTGAGGAGCAGGCTACAGTTAAAGCTAGACATCAGAAAGAGCAGAAGCTGTGGCACCCACCATGGAAGATTAGATTGAGATATATGGTGACAAAGACTGTGAGTTACATAGATTAATAACTAAACAAAGAAGTATCTGAGTTCTTCTATAAATTATTGCCTTTTTTAACATCAAACAAATTCCTCTATGTCAGCAGGACAGGACTGAATCTACCAGTGGAACACCAAGAAATAATGAGCATGTTTAGCATTCCTGAGATTTGCAGAAACTTTCTTACGAAAAATAAGGATAAGGAAACTTCATCTGCAAATCATTTCAGTCTGAACAAGCAACAGCAGATATGGAATTGGGGGAGCAAAAACACAGACAACTGGAGGACTGAGGGTGAACTGCCTAACTTGAGTGGCTGTCTGGAACCTTATGTAACAGAGCTGTTGTCGTGCGTAGAGCTATATGCAACATTTTTGCAGACACTGTTTGTCGAACTCTAACAGAAAGACTTTTGTCCCCCCCAAATGGAGACGAAACGTTTATAGCCAAATCGCCATGCTTGGAAATCAAACCAACAGTCAAACTACCAAACCTAATCTCTTATTTATTGAGATTTCCCCAAAGATAGCTGCAAGGGGAAAGAAGCCTTATAAGATTATTGGCCATTATTTGACTATAGAACCAACCTGGTATATCTTGGATTACAGTTCCTGAAATTACGATCATGATGACTTTTGCTGGCTCAAAATTATACATGCATAGTTCATTACGTCTACAGGCTTCCAACTGAGGAATGGCTTGTTGTATACTGAATTAGTATTTTCTAGTTACTAGAATTAGTAAATTCTTTTCATGAATGCTGTCTCATTTCTACATGTCTTTCATATTCTGTATCTAAACTCTGGTTAGGAGTTAGTTTAATTTGATGAGATTCTTTATCTTGGCTTATCAAGAAGATGTATCCATGATTTTTTTTTCAAAGTTCTATAAACTCATAAGCAAATTCCTTGCCTTTGAAAAGGAGAACTTATTCTTTGCAATAATTTGCACCCAGCTGTTCTCCTAAACAAGATTGTTAACAGCAGTTTGCATTCTCACCTGCAAAGTTTAAGAATGTGCATTAGTCTATGGATACAAAGCTCTAGCCAACATACTCATTTACATCTGCTTCCTATCATACCAACTTTCTACACTCGCAGGAACAAAATTGGGGGCAGTTTGAACCCTTCCCGATGGGGGAAAAAATTATTATGCACAGATTATTATTTTAAGTCAGGGTGAGTTTCAGAAAACAAAGAAAACAAGCAAAAAACATTCACCATTCAGCAGATGAAGCTTGGAAGATGGGGAGACGGAATGTAAACCTACTTTCTTCACCTACAAAGTTTTCCCGTCTTGAGAACTCACTTTCTTCTGCATGGTAGCTTCTAAGAAATATTGTTTCACTATTGGGATGCTGATTAATTAGGCTTCAAATGAGTGTATCTCTGATTTACTGCAAGCTCACACCCCATTATGCAAAGAAAACGTGTGGGAGTTCCAAGCAGTATTTAATTTGAGGGTAACCCCCACCAGAACCCTAGAAGCATCTTAATGGGAATCAGCCTTCCTGATGATGAACAATGGATAAATAAAACTTGTTTGCTAAGTTGAAGAGTATTCTTTCTTATTACTATTATTATTTAAGGAATCAGCCACTCCTTCCTCCAACACAGAGAACAGAGGGATCCTTTGGCATTTGGAACAAGATGTTTCCCCCCAAACACCACAAAAATAAACTAAAGGTTTTTGTTATTATTGTTGCCGTCACTGCTATTGCTGATTGGTTGGTTGGTTTTGGCTGTACAGATTTCGCTGGCAGAAATTTCCTGGGATTTGAAATGTTGACCCCGGTTCAGGGCAGGATAGTAGAAAATTTTGTAGAGCTATTTAAAAAATAGTGAGTGCAGAAGAATATCAATAGCAGCCACGGAAGTTGAAAAACACATCGGGAACCCTTCAAGTATCAGCCGCAAGCTGTAGTGAAAAGAAGGGAGGACATCAAGCTAGATTGCACCCACTCAGTTCATTTGTCTCAGATTTTCCATCCCATGAAGACCACAAAGGCTTTGTAGCTGAACAGGATCTTTCTCAACACAACAGAATAAATAGCAAAAACAAGGGCCGAAAACTAAATACTAAAGAGCAGATAAGGAACCATAAACCAACTTGTGAGGAAACATTTGGTAACAAATGTCAGTGTCTTCCACTATCCTCTGCTGTTAGATCTGTATAAGATTGGCTAAGATATCTAAATGCAGATGTTGACAAGCTCTCCTTTTCTAATCTGTAAATTATGCCATAAATATTTTTTTTTACCAGATCAAATTATTCTTCAGTTTAGTTTAGTTTGCCAACTGTCTAGCAGCAATTTGCATGTCTTCTGGTGGAAACCTTTGCCAGAGCCCTTGATACTCATTATTATTATTTTTTTTAAAAGCTGTAGATGCTAGGACTTGAACCTTGAACTGTATGGAAGCACAGCATGGCCTCTGTCCTGAGATATGGTCCATCTCTATTATTATCATTAGATACATGCTGGAATATTTTGTGTGACCTCTTAATCCCAATCTGTCTGCTACAAAGGACAGATTAGTTGTGCAGCTTGAAGATACAGTCTTTATCTCTCCTTCTCTTTCACACGCATATACTGATTGCACACTCTCTTAATTGTTGAAAGCAAGACACAAGCTCACATTCCAGTTTTGTTCTCCATTCTATTGCTATGCAGACCTGCTGACCAATTTGCTGGTAAACAGTGCATTGGTTTTAAAGTTTTGCTTGAATTAATTTTAACTTTCCCCAAATCTCACTTAAGATAATGGTAATGACCATTTTATACCAAAGGATAAAAACTCTTTTCATCCAAAATAGCCCTACTTCCCCGTGATCTGTTAAAGGAGACAAAATTAGGAACTGAGGTTTTCATCAGTTATTTTTAAATAATCTGAATGTTATGTACATGGTGGAATCAAATTAGACCCTGGGCTCAAATGTTGCTCTTAATTTCCTTTTTTAAATAAAGGAAAAGGAAAAGGAAAATTTATCTGGCCACCCAGCACAACTCAGCAGCTAGCAGCTGAAAGAATTCAGAAATATATATAGTTTCCTTATAATGCAAGCAAAATCTGAAGTTAAATCAAGTGAAATTTGGAACATGTCATATTGCTCTAATGAGCTGCTTAATCCCACATCTCTTTTCTCATGCTACGTATTCAGTGATATGTCCTAAAATGACTCTTCTTCACTGATAGATTGCAGGTCATAATCATTGGCACCTTTACTCTCAAGTAGCTACTGGGAAGTTTGTAAGCAACCCACAATCTTTGCTTCCTATAGATTTCAGCAAGGAAAATTTCTATCTAAACAATCAGTACTGAAAACTGCAGGGGGAAATGAAATTAGGATAGTGAGGTCAAGAAAGAAGAATAACACATTCTTCTTAAAAATCTCAGACATGTCCTTAGACGGGAGAAAGGAAGGGAGGGAGGGAGGGAGGGAGGGAGGAAGGAAGGAAGGAAGGAAGGAAGGAAGGAAGGAAGGAAGGAAGGAAGGAAGGAAGACCAATTATTCAATAACAGTCTGTTTTATGAGAGATCCCAAGAACTCTCAGCTAAGCTGGAAAGTTGGAAAGAACATCCTGAAAGAAAGGAAAAGTAAACCACTCCCATATTGTCGCAAGAAAACAATATGGATCATGCCCTCACCAAGAATCAAGCTCAGCTCAAGAGCAATTTACTACTACAGCTAAGTCTCAGCTATATCTACCATCTCTTAATTGTAATTTCCTTTGCTTCTGCTGCTGCTTTTTTTTCAGTCAGTTAACAGATGCATTTCAATAACTTTCCCAACCTACTATGAAGATCTTTTTGTTCCTTTACTAATTTTATACTTTTAAGGTAAGGAACGTGGGATGGCAGCACCTGTTAATTTCTCCCCAAATTTAGTTGGATGCCAATAATTAATTATTACGTTACAACATTTCAACATGGATTGATAGGAATTAAGATGCAATCCATGTATATAGATGGCACACTTAAGATTTATGTATATGCAAGTGCTGGACATCACAATTAGCTACATTTCCATACTCATCACAAAGTGTGAGTCATACATGCAGGAACAAGGTCATTTATGTAGTAGCCTGGATCTCTTTGGCCTTTGCAATTACACATTACTGGGTTCCTTCTCTCCTTACACAAGTTATTTCCTTTTTATCACCATTGCTGTTTTGTTTTTTTTTTAATTTTCATCCAGTTTGATGTTTTCTTCATAGGGAAATTCAACAGGGAATATTTTTTAAAAAGTTATTGTAAACAGAATGGCTGTAGAATGAGCAGGACAACAAAACAAAGCAACACTATCATTTAAAAAAATATGGTTGACATTTTTTTAAGAAAATGTGTATAACTGTACACATTCAATCTTACATTATATTCGGCTTACCCAATGTGAATATATGAACTTCCAAAATTATTTCAGAATGTGCCCCATCAGCTGTCCTACAAATTCCATCACTAAAAGCTGATAGATCCACAGAGGTTGTGATCAATGTTCTTCTCCATTTTTGTTTGTCAGACCACATCTAGAATACTGCATCCAGTTCTAGATTCTTGTTTATCAGACCACATCTAGAATACTGCATCCAGTTCTAGATTCTTGTTTATCAGACCACATCTAGAATACTGCATCCAGTTCTAGATTCTTGTTTATCAGACCACATCTAGAATACTGCATCCAGTTCTAGATTCTTGTTTATCAGACCACATCTAGAATACTGCATCCAGTTCTGGATTCTTGTTTATCAGACCACATTTAGAATATTGCATTCAGTTTTGGATTCTTGTTTATCAGACCACATCTAGAATGTTGCATCCAGTTCTGGACACAGCATTTTAGGAAGGACATTGAAAACTGGAATGCATCAATCTTCTCCAGAGAAGACTGGCCAAGATAAGAAAAGGGTGTAGAAACATGGAGGACAAATGGAGATATTGGGAATATTTATTCTGAAAAAGATGAGAAGGAAATATAATATCTGCCTTCTAGTATAAGAAGTGTCATCATGCAGAGGTTAGGATTACCAACAATTTCTGTTCTGTTCAACAATTGAAAAGATGTTTTGTGGAGTGATAGTCCACAAAGCTAGATAGCCACCACCTGTCTGAGATATGGATTCTTGCACTGGGCACTTAGATGATCTCCAAGTTTATTTCTAAATCTTACATCCCAAGATTCTATGAGGATGTGATATCTGTCAAATTCTTTTACCTGGAGGTGATTTTTCAGGAAAGAAGGAATCTTTTCCACTCCTGCTGTTTTTGGGATTCTTACAAATTTTGCATGTTACACTTTTGGAGATTGACTATAGGAATTTTAGAACTAAATACATGTCCTTCCCACTATCTTGTGCTATCCACAAGAACACCAAATTCTCTACCTTGTGGTTAAAATGAAGTTCTTTTAAAATTGCAGTCTTAAACTGGACTTATTTGGAAGTAAATCTCACTCAAATGCGTTTATCTCCAAGTATGTGTAGATAGGGTTTAGATACTAATATTCACACATTAAGTATTTCATATCATCAGGATTGTGTTTTGTACTTCTGGCAATTTCTGCTCCAACTTTTCCTTCATTTATTTTAGGCCCTGTAATCTTTCTATTCATCCTTGAAAGTGTACGTCATCTATTTTTTTAATGAGTCCTGTCTTTGTTATTGTTGTTTTAATTCTGATAAAGTAAACTCTAGTCCACAAAGTACATGCTACAATAAATCTTTAAGTTTTTTTTTTAATTGCTGCAAAACCTCTCTTTCTTCCAGTCTATTTTCATTAAAGATAATTTCAAGAAGTCTCAAACTGCCAGGAAAAGGGGTAGGGAGACACAGGGGGTTTTCACATCAAGTTCCTGTTTCAATCCTATAACTGAAACAGGAGATATATGTAAAGTCAGTCTTCTGGTCCTCATGAATTTGAAAACAGAAGATACTCCTCTTCTCTCCCCCCCCCAAAAAAAAAAACCTTTACAGAAATCTCCAACCATCCAATGAAATATAACTACCGGATTATGGCAAAGACAGAAACAAGAGCAAGAATTTCTTACCTGTAATCTTGTTCCCAAAAGTTTCATTTTTCTTTCCTCCTGCACACTTTTTCTGATTTTTTTTTCTTTTTTTCTTTTTTGGCAAACTGTGGGTCTGGAGGACTTGGAAACCAAGAGTGTAGAGTAAGGCAAACAGACTGCCCAGGAGTCAGAATCCAGCAGTAAGCTCTGTATCTTGATCTTCCATATCTTTCCAAAAGAAGAGGGAGGGAGGGGAAAAAAGGAAGGAGGAATGGGATAAAAAAAAAGGCACATTAGTTCACGAGGAAGATGGGAAGAGCAAAACCCAAGCTACTATCTCATGTGCCTTGACCAGAGTAAATTTAAGGGGATTTCTTTCTGAAGAAACAATATCTGCATAGGCTTTGATACATCGCTAAAAACCTGATGCTCAGTCTGATTCCCTTGAGTAGGAGAGGGGGAAAAAAGGGGGACAAAAACCCCTAACCCCCACCGACCAACATCGTTCTGAGAAATTTGCATCCCTGCTCTACCCGGGACTAATCCTCTCGCTGGAGCCTTCAGCAAGAACCCGTTTCGCCCGCGGAGTTGGCGGCGTCCTCGCCGATTCGCTTCGAAGCCTTTCGCCTCGACTCGCCGGTTTGCAGACCGCGGACAGAGCCCGACCGACTGGTCCGCCTCAAAAAGGCACCCAAACCCGGGGCAAAACCCCTTGGTCAAGAGGACCCGAGTGTCTTTGCTGGGTGTTTTTCTCCCCTTGTGTCTCTTTCTGTCTCGCGCACAGACTCGGCGTTTTTTTTTTCTTTCTTTCTTTCTTTCTTTCCCTTCTTTCTCTTGCTCCGAATTAAGAGCTGGTCTTCGAAGAGCCCAACCTCCCCATTCCAAACAATCTGGCCAGGGGGAATCTTAGACCGTTCAAGCAAACCAGCCAACATCAAACGGCATCTCTAGATGACAACAGCCCCTTATATACCCCGCGCGCCCTTCCCAAAGTTCCCCACCAAAAGAAGCCACGTTTCCACCTTCGTGGGAGAGCGAACGCCCAGGAGGTGAGTGGGTCGAGAGGGTCTCCTTCTTTGCATGGGAGTTTGATTTGTAGGGCAGCGCGGCGGCGGCGGCGGTGGCAACTCTACTGGTTCGCTCTGCTCCGCCGCCGTTTCCCCCGCGCGCCCGCCGCGGCGTTTGCAGAGGCTTGCAGAAAAGGGGTGGAGAAGGCGCACAGGGGAGCGCGGGCGAGCTTTGCCATTTTCTTTCCCTCGGACCGGATTAGCCGCTTCTCCTCCAATGGCAAAGTCCGGAGCTGCTGATTGGAAGCCATCCCCATTAAAATAAAATAATAATAAAAAAAATCTGCTCTCTAAGAGTCTCAGCCGGCTAATCCCAGTTTTTTTGGGGAAAGGCAAAACAGGCCGGGCTGCAAATGCTGGACCCATTGGTCTGGGAACCACTGAATGCAATGTGGGCAGAATTTACTTTTGGAAACAAAACGCCATCTGCAAGTCCGGCTGTGCCATTTATATTACTGGAATAACAATGCTCAGGAAGTTATATTCAGTGTGGAGTTAAAGCAGCAACCGACTATAGTGCACATAGTTCAGAACCCTCATCTTTTAGGGGAGGGGGAACGTTGCAAAGCACTTCATTGCCAATAATTGCAATCTGATTTGTCAATGTCTCCAACAGAGCTGATCCAACACACACTGTAAATAGCAAAGACTTCTGAATGCAGACCTTGTCTAAAGGGTGGAGACTTCAGTGCCACAAAGGTTCCATCTGGATATCTAACATGATCAGAAAGACCACAGATAACTACTAGACCACAGGCAACTAACAAGATCTCATTTAAACTGGAGGAAAATAATTGGGATGGCAAGAGCTATACAATAGCACAGTCTACCTAAGGTGGTTGTGGGCTCTCCATCTCCAGGTTTTTCAGAAAAGCAAGACAGCCACCATGCATGGTTTAATTGCAGAGGGTTGGATTAGAAGTTCCTTCTAGTCTAGTGGCTTCCAACTGTACAGTTATATGATTCTGTGGCTCACATAGAGCTGATACCCAGCACTGGAAAATTCCATATTGAAAACTGAATACTTGAAGTATTGATTGCTGCATCTTATTTCAAAGCAGCTAAAGAATGTTTTGCATCTAGACTCCAGTTTTGCTTTATGAACCATACTTGAAAATTAACAATTAGTAATTAATTGAATTTCTACAAGGTCTAAACAAAAGTTGCCTAAAATTGGTTGAAAATTTGCAGATCTCTCTGTTGGAATTAAACAGGATGCAAAGACCTGCTTTATTGTGTGAATATATCTGTGGCTGTATCTGTGAAGCCAGTTTGGGGTAGTGGTTAAGACATTAGACTAAAAACCAAGAGACATTGAGTTCTAGTCCCACTTTAGCTGGGTAGATGACTTTCTCTAAGCCTAGGAAGAAGACAATGGCAAACCACTTCAGAAAAACCTTGCCAAGGAAATTGCAGGGAATTGCCTACGCAGTTTTCAAGAATTGGGCACAACTGAACAGAAGAAGGAGAAAAAAATCTGTGAATAAACCAGTTAGCCAAATTCATACAGTATACTATATCATTAATATGTTTATAATGCATGATTTATTTATTTATTATTTATTCAGCTTAAATGCTGCCCATCTTGCTTGGAGACAACACTAGGTGACTTACAATGAGTAATGACTGGGTTCAAATAGCACACTCTACCAAAGCATTCTACTAATTGCCAATGACCTATAAATTGAATGTAATGCTACCAAGGTTTCCTCCCTTCCTTCTCCATAAACCCTTTCCCAATGATCACCTACTACCCCTTTTCACTAGTAGACATATGTTGACATCTTGACCCATTTTCAAATTAGGAAAAACATGATACTTTCTAAAGTGATTTTTGTTCTGGGATTCTGTGAAAATCCCTTCCCTTTTCCAGGCAAAAGAGCAATAAAAATCTAAATGAAGAGTGATTTGTCTGCTGGAATATTTGACTCAGATGACCAAATGCAAAAAGGAGAGTTCCTTCACTTTCAATAATTCTAAAGAAATGAAAACTTTAAGGCCATTTTGTTATGGGATGCCCTTCCAACATGACAGTGAAAGATCCCATCTTCTATTTCAGCTTTGAGAACTTGCCAAGATGCTTACCTTTGACATGGACCGAGAACTAAGATGATCTGATCTAATTCAAACTGATCCAGTAAGGCTTCATTAATAAGTAGTTGACTCTTTTAGCCACAGCAATAGCCTAATGCTATTTTTTTTCTCAGTCCATTGCCAAGGGTTTTGTTTTATTTCAAACAATTTATTATGCTGAAATATTCACAAAGCTTTGGCATCCTGACAAACAGACAGGAGCAAGGAGATCCATTCTGGTGAATAACAGTTCACTCTCCTTGGGTGTAAACCATTCCTTTTTAATTAATAGTTATTACAGTGAAAGAAGCATTACTTGACTTGAGGGAATGTGTTAGTGCTTCATCAGAGCGTGAGCTAGATATATAAACATAAAACATTTGTGGATAGTTTTTAAATGGTATGTTTGAAATACAACTAGTTTCCAAAAGTTTCTTTTATGGAGTTAACGTTATTGAAAGTTTTTTTTTTGGTGTGTGGCCCTTGAAGGCCTATCAGCACTTAATTGCTAAAAATTAACAGCATCATTTCCTGCCATTTTGCAGAGACAAACACGTGAAAACTGTAATAAAAGCCTTAAAATAAACACATCTGAGTTTGAAACTTCTCAAAGGAAGAGGAAAAACCCAAACTCCCAGTTCTATTCATATTTAAGAAGTGGCTCCACTCTCATTACACTTCGATTCTCCTACAGGTGGTCCAGTTGGTATCTTCCATCCCCCAGGGGATGGCTTATATTCATGTACTTATTAAGAAAAAAATCTGGTTTGCACAATCAAGTTTCAACTGGACAAGATTACATAGACATTCATCTGATGTTCTTTGAAGGAACATAATGAATGGGTGCTTCATGACAGTTGAGGTGACTCAAACTGTTTTGCAAACTCAGTATGGGTTGGTTTAGGATCCAATGTTGCATTATGCTTTTACTTGATTGCTAAATTAACTAATTTTCTGTGTTCGGAAGTTAACCATGCTGAGAATGTTGTATAAATGCATGTGCTAACTGTTTTATCTGGCATGCATAAGCATAATATGTGAACTAGGTGAATGAATTAATTGAGTAAACCATGGTTCACTTACATTGTTCTATGGATATAACCACATGGTAACAAAGCATATTTCTTTTAATTACACTAAGCTGCAATGCAGTTCAAATCCCACAGTCACATTGTGGTTTGGACCATTGAGATTGCTGACTCATCATTCTCTACAGCAGTGGTTCTCAACCTTTTTAATGCCGCAACCCCAACCAGTCGTAAGTCGAGGACTAAACCAGTCGTAAGTTGAGGACTAAACCGGTCGTAAGTCGAGGACTAAACCGGTCGTAAGTCAAGGAGTAAACCGGTCGTAAGTCGAGGACTTTCCCTGCCCGGGAGCGCCACGCATGCGTGGTTCCGCCCCCTGCGCCGGCCGAGGCATAGCTGGCAAGCGGCAGAGATGGAGCAGGCCGACCACCAGCTGGCCCAGCCCAAGGGAGGTAAGGCACCCTCTGGAAAAGGGAAAAAAATGGCGGACAAAAAAAATGGCGGACAAAAAAAATGGCGAACAGCCTTGCTTGGCGACCCCCATGAAATGGTCGATCGACCCCAAATGGGGTCCTGACCCACAGGTTGAGAACCACTGCTCTACAGCATGTATGGCTCCTGAAAGTCCTCCAAGGTTTGGCTGATCTCCCAGCATTTTTGGTTCAACCATGTCTGGAGAACCAGAGGTTGCCCAAGGAGAAACAAAAAAGCAACCAGTATTTACCATTATGATTAAAATAATAAATTATGATATGAAAACCGAGACAACTTTGTGATAAGAAATGCAATGTTTCAGATTTTGGAATGCAAAAAAGCAAACATAGCACTATTTCCAAATATTTCATATCTTTTCCTAGGATTATGTGCAGAAGGAAGCTGTGGGGCCGCAGAAAAAGATGAATCTGCTTTAAAGAGTTATAGACAGATATTGCATCCATGTTCTTGCTTGCTCCAATACATCTTTTGGGAATCAAATAAAGAAACTAGAGTTCAATTCTGATACTGAAAAGCACTTAAAAAGAACAACCTGCCTCCAGAAGTTGTGAATGCTCCAACACTGTAAGTTTTTAAGAAGAGACTGGACAACCATTTGTCTGAAATGGTATAGGGTTTCCTGCCTGAGCATGGGGTTGGACTAGATGACCTCCAAGGTCCCTTCCAACTTTATTACTATTATTATTATTATTATTATTATTATTATTATTATTATTATTATTATTGTTGTTGTTGTTGTTGTTGTTGTTGTTTTGTTGTTACTACTACTACTACTACTACTACTATTACCTATTATTATTATTATTATTATTATTATTATTATTATTATTATTATTATTACTATCATTTTCAAAGCTGAAGTGCCTAAACCTATTCTGCACATAATGAAATAGTTTTCCAGAATTCCAGCCATGAGTGGAAGTTTTCCAGAATTCCAGCTCTAAATAGATTTTTAAACATTCTTTAGTTGGTATATTTATGAATCATATCCCTGTTAACCAGGCAATTAGAAATAATTTTAAATAGAATTACAATACGTGCAAAATAAAATTCATGTTTCAACAACATCAAACAAAGGACTAAAAGCAAGGGATGGCAATGGGGTAGCCTCATAATATAGGTATAAGCATTTGCCTAGGCTCTAGGGCATCCTGATCAATAAGGTGGCACGTTCTGAGAAAAAAAAAACTAATTTAAAAATGCTTCTAGAGATTCATCTACAACGTTTCTCAACCTTGGCAATTTCTCAACCTTGGCAACTTTAAGATGTATGGCCTTCAACCCTCAAAATTCCCAGCTGAGGAATTCTGGGAGCTGAAGGCCACACATCTTAACGTTGTCAAAGTTGAGAAACACTGACCTACAGCAATAATTCCTAGTTGCTAATCCAGCACCGTTGCTGGAGAACAGTGAATATAGAGAAAGTTAGTGTCAGAGACCAACTCAAGATGGCATCATTGCTATTAAAAGTTGGATGGTACAGAACTTCTTTAGTTCTCCATGAACATACTCATGAGAAGAGCAATTTAACATGCCTTAGGATGCTGCCTTCAAAAAAGGTCCAAGGTCTCCAGGAAGGCGGAGGAAATAATATGCTCTTCCATTCTCAATGCAAATTCCATGCAGATTGTTAGGAAAAGCAATTTGCTTATTTTGGTCCTATGACTTCACAGATGAACTTTTAACATATAATGTTAAAAGGTGCTTTAATGCTGAGGAATAATCTTTATCCAGGTATCTAAAGTTGCAGAAAGCATGAAACAGAGTTAAGGGAGTGTGATAGTTCCTGATAGTTCGAACAATTAATCAGTGGAACAACTTGTCTCTAGAAGTTGTGAATGCTCCAACACTGTACATTTTTAAGAAGAGACTGGACAGCCATTTGTCTGAAATGGTATAGGTCTTCCTGCCTGAGCAGGGGGTTGGACTAGATGACCTCCAAGGGGGGTGGACTAGAAAACCTTCCAACTTTTATTATTATTATTATTATTATTATTATTATTATTATTATTATTATTATTATTATTATTATTATTATTATTATTATATGATTAGTTATTGTCTTGGACTAGGGCAGTGGGTGGTGTTGCAGTCTACTTCTGCCATGGAGACTCAGTAGGGACATGAGACGAGTCACACTTCTCAATCCAGACTATCTCATAGAGTTGTGGGGTGTGGAGATGGGAGGACAGAATGATATGCACACTATCTTGAGATATTGGAAGCAAAATTTAACTATGGTGCTGGAGAAGACTCCTGCGAGTCCCTTGGACTGCAAGGCATTCAAACTGGTCAGTCTTAGAAGAGATCAACCCCGACTTCTCTTTAGAAGGCCAGATCCTGAAGTTGAAACTCAGGTACTTTGACCACCTAATGAGAAGGAAGGACTCACTGAAGAAGAGCCTAATGCTGGGAAAGATTGAGGGCAATAAAAGAAGGGGACGACAGAGAATGAGGTGGCTGGATGGAGTCACTGAAGCAGTAGGCGTGAGCTTAAATGGACTCCAGAAAATGGTAGAGGACAGGAAGGCCTGGAGGAACGTTGTCTATGGACATGACTTCGCAACTAACAGCAACAACACAATGGGAATAACTTAGGTTTTGTTTCTGAATTTTTCTAAAGAATAATTTTTGGTTTGTTTTTCTTTTGCTAATGGTGGGAGTAGCAACAGCTTGGGCATTGCTTTGTTTCTTTTACAATGTCCTAAATCTAAGTTGAATTCAAACATAGTATGATTCATTTAGCATGGATGATCAGATAAATCATAGCCAAATGAATATGTCCACCATGTTAAGGCATACGTTTAGGTAGACAAAACCTAATGACAGAGTTCATACAAAGTGTTAAAGCGAAGCTATTAAACCACATTATGGCTTAGCGTATTATCTGATCCAGGTCTAAATCATTCTTAAACACACTTGTACTGGTCAGGTGATTGTTGGATGCTCTGCAGGGAATGGCCTTGCACAACCAGGCCATTCCCTGCAGAGAGAAATCTTTTTTTTTTTAATGTTCTGATCTGTGAAAGAAGGAAACAGATTTTGCCTTGGCAGATGGTGGGTGGATTTGTGCATTGTGCACAATATGCTAAGCTGTTTGATTTAGTTAACTAAAGTTTATTGGATAAATCACCATGGGCTGGATTTGCACAACACAGAAACACAAACCAAACAAACCACATTCTGGCTTTTTGCAAATTATGAGCCCAGCCAGAATGGGAAATAGAAAATGCAGTTGGGTGGGGGTTCCCCAGATTCCAGCAAGCAGAATTCTGGGTTAGTTTTGCCAATGATGCAGCTAAAAGAAAGGGGAAAAAAATATCAGGCTTTTTTTTTCCCCAAGTGGATTTTTGAAAACTGTGTGCTGCAATTGCTGCTGTTTCCCTTAAGCTCTGTGAATGGGACTAGACGAAGGCACTCTGAATTTATCTGTTCCAATCAACACCCCCCCCCAGCACCTAGCCTCTTGTGAAAGTTTTTGGCAAGGTCATCACTAAGTTTGATAAGATGTCATGGTGGAAAAACCATTTACACAATCCTCGTCTTAGGGAGCACCGTGAATATTTGATTACGCACCTTGATTCCTCTAGCATTAATTAGCCCTCAGTAATTGTGTGCACAGATCAGAGTTTTCAATCACAAGGCAGATGAAGAGGCCTGCTCTGCCCACTGAGCCTTTCTGCATTTGTCTTGAGGCCCAGCTAGTGAGGCACCACTTTAATGTACAGGTTGTCCTCGACTTACAACAGTCCATTTAGTGACCTTTCAAAGTTGCAAGGGCACTGAAAAAAGGGACTTTATGACCGTTTCTCACACTTACGACCATTGCAGCATCCCCATGGGTCATGTGATCAAAATTCAGATGCTTGGCAACTGACTCATACTTATGAGGGTTGCCGTGTCCTGTAATCTCCTGTAAAACGGAGTCAATGGGAAAGCCAGATTCATTTAACAACCATGTTACTAACTTAATAGTGACAGTGATCCACTTAACAACTGTGTCAGGAAAGGTCGTAAAATGGGGCAAAACTCACTTAACAAATATCTCACTTAGCAACAGAATTTTTGGGCTCATTTTTGGTCGTAAGTCAAGGACTACTTGTACAAAGCTGGGGGCAGGGAGAGACAACAAGGAGTCCTACTGTAATTGAAGACTGTAGTTCTGGCCATTCCTAAAACCCACAACATTAAATGGGATTTTCTGCTTAATAAACCTTCAGAGGATTGCACCAGGAGCATTACAAGACTATTTCTTTTGCCTACATTCCACCATTTCATGCTGGCTGGGATATTTAGATATTAGAATTCCTTCATCCAGAAATGAAAGGTACTAGATCAGAGCAAGCAATTTATGTCTTAGAAATAAGTGTATGTTTATCTAGAAGCAAGTCCTTCTGTTTCTACTGGATCTTAGAGAGGTCAGAGACTCGAGTGCAAACTTACATCTTTCTGTGCAGCAAGACTCATCCCTGCACAATCAACTTGATTGAAATCTAGTAGAGGAGATTTTTGTTTTGATGTTGCACAGTCCTTTTCACTATGCTTTGGAACAAGCTGACCAATACTAGTTGTGTTTAGAGTAAGTGGTCTTCCCTCTGTCATATATTTTTGCCAGGTACTAAGAGCAGTTTTCCCTTCTAGGTATTTCTGCTCTGGCAGTTACTTACCGTAGGGACAAAATTGAAGCTATCTAGAAATAAGAAATCTGTACAGTAATGTAGAAGGTGAAGCGTCAGATCTATTGCGTTAGTCCAGCCCTTGCTGCACTTACAGGAGACTGGCAAGTGTGTTAGTTTGCTATGAAATCTGTTAGGGTACCTAAATGTAAAAAAAAAGATAGGGGGCTTGTGTCTTTCATAGTTGTGTCCTCTCCCCAAATATGTTGGAAATCACAGTGGATAATGGCCTAGAACTGTCCTAAAGAGTTGTATAGAAGAAGTCCTTCTAACCATTAATTAACCTACTGGGTCTGATCATTCTAAAATTCCACACCAAATCCTTGAGAATCCCTAAACCTTAAAGACTGAACAAGTTACTAACAGATCTCCCCTCGTTTGTCAAGTTTTATTAACTGCAAAAAGAGCTAAGCTTTTGCAGATGCCATCTTTAGATCCTCAGGGTATGAGTAGGAGTACAAATCTGCTAACCAAATATATATTCTTCCTATATCTAACCCACCTAGGTTAGACGTTACCAGCTTTTTAATGGGCCCTTCTGCTCTGTGCCTATAATAAGAACTTGTTCAACAACAGTTAGCTTAGATAATGCTCAACCATATGCCAAGACTAGTTATTTTCAGGAAATCAAAGTCCTACTAAACACATAAGTTTGGGCCAGACTCTGGTTTTAATTAACAATGGGTAACCATCTCTTGTTAATTAACCTACACTTTCCTCTTGATCCCAGATTTTGGACAGGCCTTTTACAAACATTGAGTTTGTACTACGTTGTTAGAGCCAAGGTCTTTTTTTTTAATTACAAAAGTATCCCATGATTTATAGCATCTTAAGCCATTTATTGAGAAAAGAAGGAATTTTGCAGAAAAATTTGTATCTATTATATCAAGGTAATTAAGGGCAATTTGTTAGATAATGGTGTTGGTGAGAAGGTACAATGGTTCTATAGATCCAATACACTCTTTGAGACTTGATGGGTATTAAACTTTACACACCCTTGTTTTATGGAAACAATTTTTAAAAGCAGCCTCTGCTAAGAAGCTGAGCAAGTAAAGGATCAGCATTGTAAAATATCAGGAGGATCGACTCATAGGTAACATTAATTCATGGAGAAGATAATTATTATCCAAGCCTTTTGGGGGCCATTGTTATCATCATTGGTATAATAGCACAGCACCATTCATTGCCGGGCTTCAGGGAATATCCAAAAGGCTCAGATAATTGAATGCTAAGATGACTAAGGGTGGGTTGGGAGGGGAAGCTGCTCACTTCACAGATATATTACCTCAAGCATGGGCAGTTTGTTATGATATATAAAAAGCAAAATAAAATACTGCATTCTCAAAGGGAAGGATGGTGTTGCGCCAATGGGAGTTTGATCTTCAAAATGATGTGAGGCCCACAGGTGCAGCTTATGGGTGTTGTTCCATGTAGCTCTGAAGCTGTATTCAGAATGAATGCAAATTCCAGGCCTCAAAGTTTATCACTGGAATCTCAGATGCAGGAAATGAAAAAGCTTGCATAAGCATCCTTTCAGAAAACATCTGAAAAACGCCAAGCAAGTGTCTCTGTGTAAATACTCTTTTTGGGAAATGTCTTCAACTGTAGCAAAATAGCATGATGACCTCAGCCACAGAAATGCTTGAAAGTTCCTTGCCCACCCCAAAAGGCACCATTCAAAGCATCTGATGGCTCATCCGTATCGCAGTTAAATTGAGTTTAACAGAGTCTTCTTTTGACTGGGGATTCTTTTGTGTGCAATTTCATTCAAGTAAACCACAGAGCCTGAAGATACGGTGCTTCAGTATTCTAAGCAAACAACAGTTCAGCAGTTTGCAGGAGTCTTTGTTGTGACAAACATGCATTCAAAAAAAAATCCTAGATGAAAATCCCCCAAAGTATAACTAGATGGATTGTATTATTAGTAGAAATATTTCAGGGTGAACAGGAACCTTTTCAACTTTCTGTAGCACTTTGATGGTGAGTGTGAGCAGATCAGAGGGGGAGAGAAAAAGAGGGAGACGAAAACATGCCTTGCAACTTGCCACAGGGACACTATTAAAAGTAGCCACCCCATAGTGAATCATCCCTGCCTATGCTATGATCTGTAGGATGTATTCAGAAAGTCTTCTTCCAGTGATTGGCTGGGAATTGGAATTGGGTAAGAAAAGTGAGTTGTTGAGCTGTCCTTGGTGGGATTATAGCTCATTTGTAAAGCATATGCTTTCCACCTCCAATGACTACATTTATTTTTAAAAACAACAACAACAACAATATATCGTGAAGTGTTAATACCACTTTACAATGCCTTGGTAAGGCCACACTTGGAATACGGCATCCAGTTGTTATTATTATTATTATTATTATTATTATTATACCATGATATAAAAAAGATGTTGAGACTCTAGAAAGAGTACAGAGAAGAGCAACAAAGATGATCAGGGGACTGGAGGCTAAAACATATAAGGTTGCTGGAATTGGATATGTCTAGTTTAATGAAGAGAAGGACAAGGGGTGACATGATAGCAGTGTTCCTATACCTCAGGTTTTGCCACAAAGAAGAGGGAGTTAAGCTATTCTCCAAAGCACCTGAAGGCAGGACAAGAAGCAACGGATGGAAACTAACCAAAGAGAGAAGGAACCTAGAACTAAGGAGAATTTTTCTGACAGTTAGAATAATTAATCAGTGGAACAACCTGACTTCAGAAGCTGTGAATGCTCCAACACTGGAAGTTTTTAAGAAGAGACTGGACAGCCATTTGACTAAAATGGTATAGGGTTTCCTGCCTGAGCAGGGGGTTGGACTAGATGACCTCCAAGGTCCCTTCCAACTTTATTATTATTATTATTATTATTATTATTATTATTATTATTATTATTATTATTATTATTATTATTATTATTGATCATCGCACAGTCAGCCAGATGTTCAGACTGGATTTGGCATTTTTGTCTACCTATCGAGTCCTTCCCAAGGACCTGGTATAGGCAGATGTAGATGTTTGATGGTATTACAGATATCGTCACAGAATGGAAGCAGTTCCTAATAATAATAATAATAATAATAATAATAATAATAATAATAATAATAATAATAATAATAATAATAATTATTATTATTATTATTATTATTATTATTATTATTATTATTATTATTATTATTATTATTATTATTATTATTATTATTATTATTTACCTCTGCCCCAGGCCCTGGAGAGTCAGTCAATGGGCACATATGTTACTTTGTCCAGTTTGTGCTTAGCATATTTTTATGCTTCATAAACAATGGTTAATGGTTTAGTGAGTTCTGCAAACCTAGCCAAATGTGTTTATTTATTAAACAAGCCGTGGATAAATCCAACCAATCTCACCAGATATCTTTCCAAAAGATCCCAAACAAGCCATTCCTGACTCGCTGGATGGATTTCTTTCCATCTGTGATTGAGCTGGAGCTGCTGTCTGTTAGACAAGCAATTTGATATAGGTGGATATTTCTTAGTTCCCTTATAATAGGAAGCCTAGTTCAAGAAGAGGAAGAAAAAAAAACACCCTTCTTTAATCTTGCTGAAATTTGGTATATCTTTCATAGAATTGTCCAGTCTCATCCTTTACTTTTCAAGTCCTGCTGTGTTTAATGAGATTCTGTCTTAATTAAAAACAAGCCATACATAGCCACGAAGCTTGGCTTCTCTATAAAGGTAGTGGGCAGAAGAAGCCTGCCCTTGCCATCTTCCAGAGACAGTGCAATTAAACAATACTGGAATTGGCAGACTAGGCAGCTTCATCTACTCTTAAGTATGCCAAGAATTGCAGCTTTGGGGAAACACTGCACTCATCGCTGGTGGGAAATACACATTAGGAATGAGCAATGCTCGCTGACTTTCTTCCAGACCTAGAAGTGACACAGATTTCTGTATATGTGACCTGAGGTTGTAGAAAATTATAATTGTAAATATATATAAGAGTGGTAAGTGAAGAAATGAGATGTATATACATTGGGTCTGCCACAAAATAAAAATATAAGTATTCACAGAACAGGAGGCAACTAGATCTTCAGAACTAAGAACATTGCTTTGAGGGCATTTGAATCACTGCAAAACTTTTGAAAATCATCCCTTCATCTAAATGTCTAGAGCTCTTGATCGTAATACCTCAAAGCAACTGCTAAGGCTATCTGGTTCCTTTGGAGAGAGACATAGAGAGATTTAATAGAGTTTCTGATGGGAGTTTAACTGTGGAATGACAGTTGTCCTCTCTCTTCCCCCTCGAGTGATGTTCCCTCTGACCTTCCCAGACATGTTCTCTCAAGATCTGCACAAAACTTTGCTGATAAGCTTACGGGGAATGAGGAGAGGAGGAATTTTTTTTAAGTGGGAGAATCTATTCTGAAAAGAACATTTTGAATTTCCTAGTTGATGGTTCTTGTTCCAAGAGATCAGATGTCTTACTTTGAAACTGTAACTCCATAGAAGTATATGGAGGACAAAACAGACCATAACTTTTACTATTGGCTTTTACTTGTTTGCTGCACTTAACATCCAGTCCTTCTTTGTTTCTATTGTCCTTGCCTGCCCTTAGTACCAATCCTAGGCTTTCCTGTCTATAACCCAGAACTGAATTCAAAGTTTGTAAAAAACGCCATATAAGTGAATAATGATAATTTGGTTCTTGCATTTTGCTTCACCCCTTAATGTAAAAAGGCACTGAGATAAAATGCCAGGGAGAATGGGAAGTCTTAGTTCAGAGTATATAGTTGCAGTAGCAGCCAGGATCTCCTCACCCCAGCATTTTACTCCTGTCTTAAGTTCATCCCAGTCCCTGCAGTCACTTCTCTTCTCTTCCTTCTGTCCCCAGATTTGGAAACTGTCTTTGGGCATGAACTTTTTACTGCTTGAGCAGGAAGCACCATCAGACGAGGAGGAGAACCTACGTGTTCAAAGACCCTATAATGGACTTCAAGGGCGGTTGAAGGCTGGCCAGAACGGCGCTGCAAAACGTGGAGCAAAGTTCAGGGTATGAACGCTTGTGTGAACGACGCAACAAAGACAGGAGAGACACACAGAGAGATTTATTGAAAAGCAACAGTTCAGCCCCAGTTAAAATGCCAGTCTCAGATTCCCTACCTTAAAAGGAGAACGGCGTAGAGTTAGCTCGCTGTGTCCAGAAGAAGCTACCGAGGCAGACTCAGAAGTGAATCGCTAAGGAGAGGCCTTGAATTGTCACTATAGGACAGCGGTCGGCGATGAAGTCTCGCCCCCTCTCAACCTCCGCCGTTGTTCAGTGAGATCTCCGCCAAAAGCGCGCTGGCGGAGGCTATCTTAAGGCGTTAGTCACCCAATTACTCCATGTGCAAAACCTCTCGCCCTCTATCCCCACTTTGCTGGCTGCTGCTCCCGAGACCCGGTCTCCCCTAGCCCAGCCTATTAGGAATAATCCAAATCGGGGTGAAATTGCTAAAACAAGGCAGTTGCAATCCGAAAGGAGGAGAAAGGAAGAGGAGAACGCCATGTGCGGGGACACTGACGAGGTGGGGGGAAGGTGGAAGAAAGGGGAGGGGGCTTTTATTTGGAAAACGTTTTGCAAACAGACCAAACCCAAGCAACCGCCAAACCCATGGCTTCGGACCTAGACACCCCCCCCCAATTGCCACCTTCGGAATGAATCTGGAGAAAAAATTGTTTTCTTCTCTCATTCTTTCTCCAGTGTCCAGCAAGCTGCGTTCGGTGAGAGGGCAGCTTTATTATCACCGAATTGTTATCCTTCGCACACTTAACTCAGGAGTAATATCCCCGGTTAACGCGGAACTTATTTCCGAAGAAGCCTGTGTATGGCTGGGTGTTTTTTTCCTCCGTTCTAATCTCATAACTGCTGCCTTTTAAGAACGGAACCTGAACTGAACCTTGTTTATTTTTTTTTTTGGCAAAGGGCGCGCGCGAGCGCCGGCACACACATGCACAGCGGTAGGTTCTCTTCAACCCGGATTCGATCTGGATCCGTTATTAATGAGGCTGCATGCGTGCGCTGTGTATAGCGAAGGTCACCGTAGAGACAAATTGAGAGAAATGGGATGAAGTCAAGAGCAAAGTTGCCCTCCGTAGCCAGCGAGGCCGAACTGCGCCTTTGTGCAACCTAAGAGATTTCAGCCGGCTGCCTCGGTGAGAGAGATATTTCACGACAAGCGCACCGCAGGAGCTTAAAGGAACGAGTTGCATCCCCGGAGACTGACCCCGAGACCCTTCTGCCAGTAACTGGAGAGTATATATAGATTCCCCGAGGCTGAGCGATATCAGTCCGCTTGGTAAACAGAAATCGCTCATTGATTTACTGGAAGGCGGGCTGAAAGGTCTCCTAAGAGGCGGTGACCTCGCCAGAATCCACAGTGGATGTACATACAGCTGGAAGAATAGAAAAAATGGGTGGGTTGCCAAGAAATGCATTCACGACGGATATTTACAGGTTTCTGATGTAAAGGGGGCAAAGCAACCATTTAGGTGCTGGATTTACTGTTTAGATTAATGAGAGTGCAGAAACACGAGCGTGTATTGCTTAGACTTAGAGGAATTATCGAAACGAAAACCCTGTCCTATAGGGAAGGTCCCAGAGCAGATACTGGGGGGGGGGGATCTGACCCTCGTCCCTTAAACGTAGAGCTCTTGCTCATGGATAGGGTTCAGCACGCTGGACAGCTCCACTCTTCCCATACTTTGGTGCTTGGCGGGGAAGGGAGAAAATTTGATGAAAGATATTGAAATACTCTCATCACACACTGTCAAAATCTTTCAGGTTGTTACGATTACTATTTATGAGGATAAACGGTCATTGATTTTTTGTCTGACTGCCTTCGAGGTAAATATGGGCTTATCTGCTCCTAGCCTCAACAAACTTACCTATTCTTTCTTCCTCTGAACTACTCTTGGAAAACAAATTAATTTACAAATGCTTCAATTACCCCAAGGAGATCTTCAAGTACTTGAAAGGCATGTTCGATGTAACTTAATACACACCTCTGTTACATCTTAACGAATGTAGCCTGCTATATTAGAAGCAGAAGCAGCAGAAGAAGCTGTTGCTAACTTCCAATATGTTACTGTAGATGAAGTGAAAATTGCAAGTTGCTATGTGTGAATTTTTTTAAATTGCAATTTGAGGTTTCCAACTCAAAGTTCAAGCCAAATAACTATGTCGTGGTTCAGAATTTTCCACTCCACTTTCAATTACCAACCAACCAACCAATTTGGGGAATTTTCCTCTCTTCATTTCCCCCTGAATTTCTGTATAACTTGCAGTTCCTCTTGAGTGGGCTATGTCTTTTTTTTTTTTTTAAAAAAATGTTTTTAATCCCTTCTTAATTATTTTTAAACAACTCAAGGCTTAAACATTCCTTCTCCTATTATCTCCATAACAACAACCCTGTAAGGTAGGTGAGACTGAGAGATATGCCTGGCCCAAAGTTACCCAGCCAACTTTAATTTTGCCTATAAAGAAGATAGGCATATCTTCTTTATAGGCAAAGGGTAGGTTTACCATGAGTGATTATGAGTACTGAAAACAAAGCAGCTACTATTTAAACTTCTTTACATTAAATCTATTTGGATGAAAATAAGGTTGTTATTTTTTAATTATTATCGGAAAATGCAGTGGAGGTTGCAGGAAGGGAAATCTGATCCATTAGCACATAGGTGTCAAACTCGCCCTGTCACGTGATGTGTTGCGACGTGTTGTGACTTTTTTTGCATTGCCAGAGCTGGGATGGGCGTGGCCTCCATATGATGCAACCAGCCCATGGGCTGGCAGTTTGACACCCCTGCATTAGCAGAACCATGAATTCATTTAAATAAAAATTTAGAATGAGAAATACTAGAGGAACTGGTGCATTCTGTAGACAAATATACTCCTTCCCCCCAGGTCTATTGTGCTAAGTTTCTCTCATTTAAAGCACTGGGCTTTATGGAACATTAGTCAGCAGAAATGTAACTCCAAATTCCAAACTGAAGCTTAATCTAACACATGTAGCATATTAAAGTTGTAACAGCATTGAGAATCACTGAACTGAAAGGGCCATTTAGACCATTAAGCCCAACTTCCTTGCTCAGTGCAGAAATTCAAATTAAAACTGACCAATGTCCACTTTATCACATCCAGTGTAGGGGAGTCTATTGCCTCTCTGGATAATTGGCTACTGCTAACTGTTCTTAGACTTAAGAACTTCCCCCTAGTATTAAATCAGAAGCTACCTTTCTTTAAATTAAATCTATTAATCTCTGTCCTGTGCTTTGGAATGAAAGAGAAGTCATCCTTTGATGTTCTATTCTTTCAGATATTTGGGAAGGCCAATTGTATTTTCCCTTGAGACTTCTCAAAGATAAACATTCAGTATTTCTTCTAAGGGTTAGTTTCTCCTCTCTTGACATCCTTCTTGCCTTTATCAGTATTTGCTCCAGTACATCTGAATTCATCTTTTACCAAATGCTTTGTTGAAATCAAAATATATCTACAGCATTTCTGTAATCAGTTAAGGAGGTTGCCTGATCAGAAATGGAGAAGCATTAATTGGGTGAAAGAAATCCATCCAGATTTCTACGAATTACTGCATTGTTTTCAAGAACTTTACAGATCAGTTACTACATGATTAGGTCAGACAGACTGGCATCCTACTTCAAAAATAATGACAACATTTCCTCTCTTTCAGACATCTGGCACTTCATCCATTCTCCAGAATTTTGCAATGAAATGCATAAAGAATTGGACAATCTATCAGCAAGTTTCCTAATACTCCAGCATAGAATTACTCTGGCCCAGGAGAATTAAATTTACACAAGGTAAATAGGGATTTCCATGGTTCTTTCACTTTCATGCTATAATCCTATCCTTTGTATTTATTGTTCTATCTTTGAGAAACCTAAGCCAAAGAGAAGGGGGTTTAATATAAGTAACAGGATTATACATGCATCAAGCATTTTTTTTGGGGGGGAAGAAGTGCCTTGGATTTTTTAGGAATACAAATACAGCACTTCTCTGCTATTCAAATTTTTATAGCTTGGGAAGGTGAAGAAGTAAATCAGACTACTGAATATAAAAAGGTAATCTATAAAACAAATCAAATAAGCTTATATGCCAAAATGCTTCTTCATAAATGTCACAAATCAGAACGTCTATTCTTGGGTGGAAAAAAAGGAAACAGGTAACCACAAAAGCTGACTCATGCTGAATTCTTGTACACTAACAAGTTCATTCCTACTGTAAGAAGAATGTCATCAAAATAAGTTGACTGACTGTGATGTCTTTACTAGTCAACATTTATTGCACTACTATAAAAAGATGGTTTTGTATTCTCCTCAAGTGGGCAACCCCTCCCTTCTGTGCAGCTTCTGTAAATCTAACTCAGTGCAGATCAAATGGTCTCCACTCATAAACTGGCTCTGGGATGTCAATATTTGTCTCTTCAAAAGATTTAAGAATTTTAGAAAATAAAATGTCATGGTTCCGAAAGATGAAACTCTTCAAAAGAACTTCGAGGCATTGTTTACCTTAAATAATCTTTATTTTGAGTAGCATAATATCGGCACTGCACAATTGAAGCCAAAAACTGAATTCCCCTCCCCCAGAGCACATAGTATCAAAGCACAATTCCCTCCTCCAATTAACAGTCATAAATCACATTCTCCAATTAGCTTGAAGTGCGAGCTTCCTCTCCAGTTCTCCAGCCCGCCAATTCCTTATCAGCTCTGGTTACAATAACCTTGTTTCTCACGCTAGGTTTAGTGTTGTTATGTCTAGCTGGACTCTTGTTCACATTCCCCCTTCCAGCATCATCTAACTCTAAAAGCAAAGGGTAAAAGATGGCTACATTTCCATCTGTTATCAATGCAAAAATATTCAATGTTAGCAATGTGACATAAAACTTTTAAGAGTTATTATATTACATTTTTATGCCACTCCAACAAGCAATTCTGAGCAGCTCATAAAAACTATGTAGCAATCATACAAAAAGGAGACAAGAATATAAATAGAGATGCAATTCAATTCAACAACAGTAACAAAGCAAGAATAAGCAGCAACTACACCTCCTCCAGATAGTTCTCAATTAATTTTAAAGAGTTGACTCTACTCCTATCAGAACTTGCAAAAGGTTGATTTTTTTTAAAGAAAAAAGCTTTAATGAGTAGCAAAGATTCACTGAACTCTCATGAGAATTGAAGGAGTTCTTCAAAATTATTTTTAAAGCGTTCATAGCCCAAACAAAGAGCATATTGCCATTGCAAATAATATGATGGTGTGAATAATGAAAGATAGTAAGTAGGAATACTATTGCTGAAGGTTTCTCCTTACTTAAATAAAATAAATAATAAGTCTTGTGAAATAAAAATGGAGCACACAGTGCAGAAATAGTTCCAATCAGCCTCATAATTCCATGACTGCTTTGCATAGGCTTAGGGCACCATTTCACTCCCCTAGAAAGTGGAGTCCTTCATCCACATTCATACAGCAGCTTCAGTAAGTTCTGCATGACACAGGATGGCTCTCGGACTGATGGAACATGTGCATTAGATCAGGGGTCCCCAACCCCTGGTCCATGGACCAGTACCAGTCCATGGCATGCCAAAAGCTGGTCCATGCAAACAAGCAGAGCCCATTTGCGGGATGCAGGAAGCACATGAAACTACACTTCCTCCGGTCCCTGGTGCCCAAAAGGCTGGGGACCACTGCATTAGATCTATGAGCAAGCCATGGTATTCTGCAAAGAGGGATTTTGTGCCATGGACTTGATGTTGTTCACCTGTTTCAGCAATTTGCTCCAAAAAATGTGCTTTGCTCAAAGCATTATAAAGCATGCCTTGAAATTTTTACAGAGTTCTTTTGTGCATCCCTCTTCTACAGGGGTCTGAATTTAGTGATATATTAGAGTTATATTAACGATATTAGATAGCCTATTCCACATAGTGGTTAAGTCACCAGGCTACAAATCAGGAAATTTTGAATTCTAATCTGCCTTGAGCATGAAAGTCGGTTGGGTGACATTGGGAAAGTGTTTGCCTCAACTCATCCCACAAGGTGGTTGTTGTGGGGAAAATAGGAGAAGGAAGGTATGTTGAATATATTCACTACCTTGAGTTACTTATAAAGTAATGAAGAAGGAATAAAATATATTATAAACACAATCTTTAGTTTTGTCATTGTAAACCTGACAATAGAAGTGGAAGACTATGGATTAAGACACTCAAGTCATCTGAGTTCTCTATTTTTATTCCATTTGGTAGCGTGTATAGGGTGACTCTTGCTTTATAAAGGCAGAAAATTTCCTGCCATTCTGAGACTGGAAAGACATGAAAACTGTGAGAAAAGGACCAAAACAGGTTGAACAAAACTTTGAAAACTTCCAACTATTCACCCTCACACCCAAACAATTAATCAGGATTAATAATATTTTTGCATTGTTGCCATACACATTATAGGTATGTGATACAAGTTATGATAATTTCTTGTGCATCATGGCATTATCACACAAGTGATATAAATTACATAAATCACATTATTTGCATGCTAAACCTGGTTCATGTGATATTTGGCTCTATATGGATGCCCATGTGGCTCACACTGGTATTGACATTGGCAATGGCCCACACTGGTCAGAGTCATCCCCAAAGTTCACATGGCACCTAGGAGGTAGAAATTAAGTGTAGCTCAACAAAAAAGTAGATTCTTTTTTTTTTTTTTTTTTAAAGTCATGGATGATAAATGAAACAAAATACAAGAATCCAAAACCTTTCTGTGCATAGGCGTTTCAGAGCAAAAGAAAAGGAATATTTATAAAAGGTATCATTTGAGTTTTGGAAATGAGAACAAGAAAGTAGATGCTGAACAGATGTGGGGTCATCAAGCAGAAATAATGTGGGAAACATTAACATGACAGTTTGGGAATTGATCAAGGACTGTTTATTTTGGGATGCTTTGGGGAAATTCCACCTAAAAACAAAACAAAACAGATGGAACTGTTATGATGATCATCTTTTCTTTTTTTTAAACCACACCCTCTAGATAACTCTGGTCCCAGATATGTCATTGATCTGATGATAGGTTGTTTGATACAAATAGATTTTACATATAGATACATATAGATTTTCTAATTTTAGTCTGAATGTATTTTCAGCAAAAAAGAATTGCAACCAATTTTAGGTTAACTTCCGCATGAGACCATATTCTTTAAAAAAAACCCCACAAGATTTTATCTTAGAAAGGATAAAATATAAAAGATCTGGCTTATATAAAAATGAAGACAACTTCCAGATACAATTTGGTGGGGCGGGGAAGAAATAAAGTTGAACTTCTGCTATATTTTTTTTTTTACAAAGCTGTAATATATTTCTGGGCTCTTATCACCTTGAATAAAATAAATTGAACAGATGAATGTACATGGCAAAGGGTTGAGAGATCTTTTTATGCTTTCTAGGTATCGGTTTTATTTGCTTTGTTAATTGCAGTGCTAATGCTACAAGTTCTGCATTCTAAACAATTCTCCTGTTGCCTGGATCTAAGTTATTTATGTCTTGGAGAAGCGAAGACCATTTGCACTTGCTGACTTTAAAGTCAAAAGCAAAGTCTCGATGGGGGCAAAAAAAGGCATTTTTGTTTGCTCTGTATGGATTAATCGGGTGTGACTAACACTATGTGTTTTTAATGAAAGTAAGCACAGGTAGTCCTCGACCTACGACCACAATTGAACCCAACATTTATGCTGCTAAGTGAGAAATTTGTTAAGTGAGTTTTGCCCCATTTTACGACTCTTCTTGCCACATTTGTTAAGTGAACTACTGCAGTTGTAAATTAGTAACCCGGTTGTTAAATAAATCTGGTTTCCCCGTTCACTTTGCTTGTCAGAAGGTTGCAAAAGGGGATTAGGACACTGCAACCAAATGTGAGTCAGTTGTCAAGCATCCAAATATAAATCATGGGGATGCTGCAATGGTCATAAGTGTGAAAAATGGTCATAAGTCACTTTTTTCAGTGCTGTTGTAACTTCAAATAGTCAGTAAATTATAAGTCAGGGACTACCTGTAGCTAGTTTCTAGGTGGGGACCTCACCCCATAGAACAACCCCCTAGATGCTAACAATACAAGCATTGCAAGATTTTTTTCCCTGCAGATTATCATATACTGTAACCCCATTTTGTACTCTTTATGAAGGTTTTGTAATCTTTACGAACTTGGGGCTTGTCAGAAACTTTATAAATATTTTATTCTTTAATGTTAATAAAAAGTTGAAGGAACTGCTCTCACTTGATTAAAATAAATAAAATTTGGGAATACAGTCAATGAATTTGTTCCTTAAGGTGAGGAACAAACTAATTGGATGATCTGCCAATAAAATATGTATAAAGCAATGAGGGTAGGAAAAATTTCTGGAAAATACCCACTAATGAGACATCAAAGGCATGGGTATACTAGCCATATTCTCAGGGGGATATCCATGGAGGGAATTATTATTCTCTGTTCACAATAATGTGAAGTTACAAATGCCAGTTCTTTAGCTGTTGTTGGCTTTCACACACATTGAGATCTTCCTAAGAAGTTAGGATTGTAATGTAACAGTTTAATACATATGTAGAATCCAAACAGTGTGGATTTTTGCAATTGACAGATAGAAATTTTATCAATGGGTAGTTCTTCTAAATGCTGTCCAAGATTTTTTGATATGGCTGAAAGCCACTCTGACTTCCATGGCTGGTTTGTGCTATAATTGTTCAATTTCAATTATTTCCAATTTGTTAACTGCCCAACTCCAATGATCACGATCAATTCTGATGATCAGAGAGTTAACAGAATGCTGTTTAAGGCCATGTGAAAATTATTACTTAGCAGTTCTTAATTTTTAAAAAACACTATTAATCATCTTGGGTGCAGATTATTAAACAAAACAAAATCCACTTGCATTTTTTAATTACCTGCCTAGAGGAGCCATCTATAAATGTGGGATAGGCAGCCATATAAATTAATGAAATAAATTAAAAAAATAAAATAAAACAAGAAGCTGAAGAGGAGAAAAGACTTAAGTTTCTTTAATCTATACCCACTAGACTGAATGAACCATTCTTACACAGACATAAAGCAAAATGCAAAGAGGAGCTGCACATTACAAAATGGTGTATCAAAGAGTTTATACTGCAGCTGCATAAAAGATTTGTAAAACCGAAGCCAATTGCTCCCATGGGTTTTCTTGATAGTTTCATCCAGCTGACAAAAACAGGAGCTCAGCAGTTCTTCCCAATTCTCCAGTCAGTTCCACTGGCCTATATTTAACAACAACAACAACAACAACAACAATAAAGTTGGAAGGGACCTTGGAGGTCATCTAGTCCAACCCCCTGCTCAGGCAGGAAACCCTATACCATTTCATACAAATGGCTGTCCAGTCTCTTCTTAAAAACTTCCATTGCTGGAGCATTCACTGCTTCTGGAAGCAGGTTGTTCCACCGATTAATTGTTCTCACTGTCAGGAAGTTTTCCTCCTTAGTTCTAGGTTGCTTCTCTCCTTGATTATTTTCCATCCACTGCTTCTTGTCCTACCTTCAGGCGCTTTGGAGAATAGCTTGACTTCCTCTTCTTTGTGGCAACCCCTGAGGTATTGGAACACTGCTATCATGTCACCCCTGGTCCTTCTCTTCATTAAACTAGACATGAAGTTTTAATTTCTTCATTTGAGTAGAAATGGCCTCTGAAAAACTATGCATTCACTTTCAATAAAACCTGACTCCAGAACCAATGCAGATTGCTTAAACAGGCTTTCTCCCAGACAAAACAATATTATATTAAAATTGAGGACCCTCCAGGCTTCAGTGTCCTGCTCTATTACCATCAGCAATTTGCTCAGTCAGGTTTTGACTTTCCAAGTAATCATGGTTAAGAGAAAAGCAGTTGGAAGTGGGAGGCATCTGCATGATTGAAAAAAACCCTTTGTAAGTACAGGCTACATTAGGCCCTAGGTGCCTCAAAAAATACTGCATATAACCCTACAAGGTTTTCCAATCTCAGTCAACAATATAATGCAAAATATGCTATAAACATATCTGAGTCCTTGCAAGGGGCACTAAAAAAAATTGGAGACATAATAAGCTATTTTCACATAATTAAATAATTATGGATGAGGTGATTGAATGATTAATGGCAGGTGTTTTTATTGTTCAGCTCAGAACTGACTGTTGGCAGTTTAAACAAGGACCAGTGATCTTTGTTTTGATTGATGACATATTGATGCAGATCATTTTGAGAACGCGTTGCTGAGATAACTGGAAGTGTGTGAAGAATGCTGGCTCTGGGAACATTGGCTAAAGGCAGCTGAGGTTAATTGATCTGTTTGCTTGGATAAAACAGGCATCATCTACCTCTTAACCATAATGATTCATTCGGCTGGTAATAACTTTAAAAATATACAATGAGTACAATAAAATTTCGGATATGTCAACTGTTAAAACACCCAGATAGAAAATTTAGTAGAGAAGCAACAGCAACAAACCCTATTTTAAAGCTGAAGAATTAAAAACAAAATACCACCACCATTTCTTCCTGAAATTTTTAGAACAGTTATTGGATTTATATGATGATTTTTCATCTCTTGGTAATAACAAGGCAAAATAACAATACAATTTTAAAAGTAAAATCAATGCTAATAAAACATATTTAATAATAATAATAGTAGTAGTAGTAGTAGTAGTAGTAGTAGTAGTAGTAGTAGTAGTAGTAGTAATAGTAAAGTTGGAAGGGACCTTGGAGGTCATCTAGTCCAACCCCCTGCTCAGGCAGGAAACCCTATACCATTTCGGACAAATGGCTGTCCAGTTTCTTCTTAAAAACTTCCAGTGTTGGACCATTCACAACTTCTGGAGGCAGGTTATTCCACTGGTTAATTGTTCTCACTGTCAGGAAGTTTCTCCTTAGTTCTAGGTTGCTTCTCTCCTTGATTAGTTTCCATCCGTTGCTTCTTGTCCTGCCTTCAGGTGCTTTGGAAAATAGCTTGACTCCCTCTTCTTTAGAAGAGTACATAAATCAGTAAGTACATAAATCAGTAAGAAAATAATAAATAGCACTTAAACTTATATACCGCTTCTTAGTGCTTTACAGCCCTCTCTAAGCAGTTTACAATGTCAGCATATTGCCCACATCAATCCGGGTCCTCATTTTACTAACCTCGGAAGGATGGAAGGCTGAATCAACCTTGAGCTAGTCAGGATCGAACTGCTGGCAGTCGGCAGAATTAGTCTGCAATACTGCATTCTAACCACTGCACCACCACAGCTCATAAAGTAATAAAGATCAGCTGAGAAGAAACCAGTGCTGTTTTTTGGAATCAAAAAGTCAAGATAGCAATTGTAGCAGTGCAATTGAATCCCCCCCCTCCATCTTTATACAGTATAAATGCAAAGTTGAAGCAAGGCCAAAAGGACTGGGACTTTAATTGCACTGCTACAATTCCTTGTCTTTATTCAGCTGCTTGTGGAATAAACACAGCAAATGGCTCACAAAGGAACAATTTCCAGTTATAGGTAGTCCTCAACTTACAACAATTTATTTAGTGGCTGTTCAGTTTCAACAGCACTGAAAACAAAAGTGATTTATAAATGTTTTTCACACTTCAGCATCCCCGTGATCATGTGATCAAAATTTGGATGTTTGGCAATTGGCTCATATTTAGGATGATTGTCGTGTCCTGGGATCATTCCTTCTGACAAACAATGTCAATGGGGAAGTCAGATGGACTTAACAACCGTGTTACTAACTTAATAGTTGCAGTGATTCACTTAACATCTGTGGCAAGGAAGGTCAAAAATGAAAAGTTTGGGCTCAATTGTGGTCATAATATGAGGACCTGCAACATGTCCCAATAAAATAGGCCCTATTCCAGACCTGTAAAAGATCTGAGAAGGGTCTTCAAAGGAGTTCTCAACAGCTAAGCAAGTGGATGTGCAAACTTGAGGTCACACAGATTTTGACTTAAAAGGAAGTTATGGGTGAGAAAACTAACAATAGCTACTGTAGCAGATGTTGTATCATCCTAAGTCAGGATGTGGTTTGCTCAGTTTTCATTCAGCATGTTGTATAAGCACGATCACTTTATGAATGATTGTAGATTATGAATCATGGTTTATGATTTAGTATGTTGTGTGAACCCAGGCATTTGTTAAACAGATTAACATTTCTGGAAATAAGACAATGCTTCCTCCTAAATGCCACGTCCTGAGGAACATGACCAAAAAGTTCTTATTGAATCACAGACATTTCTTGTGGACATCTTGCACAATTCCAAAGAATTTAAGGTGCAATCCTTTATTCTTCTGCAAAATAGAATTGTTCTTATATATCCTGGCAAACAATGGGCTTTTAATCAAACCTTTTACCCTGAGGTGAATTTACCCAGAATTTCAGTTTTGAATAAGAAATATAGATTTGCTGTTGTTCAACTTTAAAAAAAAAAATAGTCAGAAATGTCTATCAATCAGATGGTGTAAATTCTTTCATTATGAAACAAAAGCATCCTTGCCCAATCATGCTGCAATATTCATCCGATTGGTATCTAACTATTCTATATCTTATTTTCTTTTGCAATTTCCTTCAGAATCTTGTCATGTAATTTTGGAGGTTAGAAAATGTTGCCAATCTCTTTAAGAAAGTCCTTTCATTCTTTGTAAAATAATGCAGTTGATATATTGCTGGAGGGGAACTGTGAATTCAGGAAGAATTCTGAAGAACTTTTGTCAAGTCATACAGGAACAGTTGCTTATAACTTATGCTTGATGGGTTAGTCGCATCAGCAATATGCTTTTAACACCACCCAATTACACCAAATTGCAAGGAAAGAGGAGGAGATGGGAAAAAGTGGCTTGAAACATTCATGTTTCTAGAGAGATTTCAGATCTGCTCTTCCTGAAAAAGAATAGACTAGAATTTCCAGCAAATGAGCAAAATTATTACTTCCCTCAAGGACACTTTAGAATTCTATAATAATCACAGCCAAGAAAAAAGCTTTCTAAAAAAATGTAGGAAATACTGTTTTACAAACAAGAAAAGAAATGGATTTGGGCTCAGAAAATTATTAGCATTTAGTGTTTTCACCACATTCCATATGCATTATGTAATCATAATACGCATTAGAAAGTATGTACATCTGCATAAGTTTTATGGTATGGGAAATTCAGTTTAGCATATGCTAGAGTGTATTTCAAATATAGCATCGCTTTTCATTTGAGGCTAAGCTGATGCTCTCTTGCTTTTTCTCCATTTGGGAATGGCACCAAGAGTTTTCTGCATGTTGAGTTAATACACCTAAATTATTTACTGTGATAACTTTTTTCTTGACTACCAAATAGTATCACACAAACTCCAGTTCTGTGAGCTTATTTCTGATTTTATTCAATGGTTTTGAATTTCATGGTAAAAGTCAGGCATCCTAAAGCATATGAATATATTTTTTATAGATTTACCCATTAATTATCCCAAAAGATAGTTAGAAATCTTTCATTTCTTTTACTTCTGGAATATTGTAAGAATGTCTTGTATTCATTACAACTGTGATAAACATTTTAAATATCCTCAATATCTATTCTTATTTATTAGATTTATACATTTGCCTTTCCTCCATAACACTCTGTTCTCCAACTTTTTTTTTTCCTATACAACAATTTTGTGTGATAGGTTGGAATAGAGAAGTTGTGGTTTATCCATTGTTGTCCACTGAGTTTCCACACTTTGGACCTGGCTTCTTCCATACAGTATGTATATATTCATCTCTATAGCACACTAGTTACATTACTACCATCTAGGCCCCTTGTTTTCTGTTGCATGTCTACATCTCTTTTCAATATTTTTTTTTGCCTAAGAGTATTTCTTGCAAAAGCAACTTTAAATGGAACGTTATGCAGAAATAGCACTAGGCTAGAAGCCAAGAGACTGTGAGTTCTAGACTCATCTTAGCCATGAAAGCCAGCTGAGTGTCTTTGGACCAGTCACTCTCTCCCAGCCCAACTTACCTCACAAGGTGGTTATTGTAGAGCAGGCATGTCCAACATGCGGTCCACAGGCTGGATGCAGCCCATGCAGGCCACGCCCACCCCAGCTCCACAAGGGCAAAAAACATCCCGATACATCACGATATGGCCCACGATGCAATTGGGCTTGACACCCCTGTTGTAGAGAAAATAGGAGAAGGAAGGAATATTAGGTATATTTGCTGCTTTGAATTATTTATAACAAAAATTATAAATGCAGGATAAAATATCTAAAAATATGGGTTTCTTTGCTTGTTGTATAGTTACCTTGGATGAAGACCAATGTAAGAAATGAATTTAATATAAGCCTGTATTACTCAATCTGCTTTCAAGTACTTTGTCAACGCTGCTAACATCGTATGTTCTTGCTTTGACAACTGATGAAAATGCAGCCATTTTCTCTTTTCCCTTTTTCTTACTCTTGGAATTAGTTGGTGCAGGGAGGGGGGTTTGGGATGTGAGCTCAGTTAGCCATAATAATAACTCTGCCATGGGAACCCAAGGACAAACTGGGTGCAGAGCTGATAATGTTTTGGCAGGCTGGAGAGCTGGGGAGAAAGCCCACACTTTAAGCTAATTGGGGAATGTGCTTTATGACTGTTTATTGGGGGTGGGAATTTTATGTTGTTATTTTGAATCCAGGGGAGGGGAAATTAGTTTTTGGGTTCAACTATGTAGTGTCGATACTTTGTTTCCTGAATAAAAGATTCTTTAAGGAAAATAATGTCTCGAAGTTGTTTTGAACGGTTTCATCTGTCGGAACCCTGACATTCTTCATATAGGGCTCCAAATTCCTTAGACCTCATTTAGTTCTAGAAACCTTTCTAAGGGTGTGACACAAAGTGAGATCTTAGCATAGGGATAGGTGAATAAGAGCCCATATGCAGCATGAAGGCTCCCTTCACTAAAGTATTAGACCAATCCTCCAGACGTTCAGTTCATTTACCCAGAAATATCCAGTGGCATAAAAACTGAATAGCAACATCTCTAACTGCATCTGCTAGGATTAAGATCAGAAAGCAGCAACTGAGAAATGAAACTAATAGATATCTAGAATGGATCTGGCTGAACTTTATGGAAGGCTAAATTTGGAAACATTTTGGAACAGATTACATTTCTTAAATACAAAATGGCATATGTGTCTATTTTGTTGTATAGTGGTTTAGAACAGCTTGTCTTCAGTTTCAGGTAAATTAGAACAGCTTGTGTTCTGTTTCAGGTAAAATCATAAAAATAAGGACAAAAAGTGTCAAAAGCATACATGTGAGTATTATCTGTATCTTACAGTAGGAGTTGGCTGGCCAAAGGCAAAAAGTTTAATTTGTTGCTCTGCTTAATTTATATGCTTAATAACCCTGAAAGGAGTCCCACTAGATTCCCTGCCATTGTTTATTTGGTAAGATATTTTTGAATGCAAAGATACAAATCAGGAAGGCAGAGTATTCCCATTAATGCAAATATGCAGACAGGAAATAAGAAAGAAGCTTGAAGCTATGTGAATCTTCTTTAATCCCTGCTCCATATGCGAGCCAGATGCATCATAGTGAAACCGTGCCCACCCAGTTGCCGGCAATAGCAAAAAAGTCATGATACGTCACAATACGTCTCGTGACATTGCGAGTTTGACACCCCTGGTTTAGGTTCTAGTTGTAATATGCCCCATCCTTATCATTAGAAACCATCTCAGTCCCATCAGCTTCTCAAATACTTTAATGGCCACACATAGGTTGCAGAACCATTAACACAAACATGGACTGTTTTGGCTTAGTTTAATTGCTCTCAGGTTCCTCTCAATTCACACCAGAAAAATGAGAGTAATGATTCACTGCTATTTATATATCATCTATTATAAGAAGAAGAAGAAAAAAAGAGTTAACAAATTTAGATCTGCTTTGGTGGTAAGAGATAATCCAAGAATGAGTCAAGGTAGACATTCAGCTATTAAATATCTGTAATCTGCTTTCCCCAAGACATTAGATTTCAACAGAGTTCAGGATAAATCTGAAATAGATATTTTTTTAGCCTCAGATAGTTCCAGAATCTTTCCCCATTTAACCTTTCCTCTCTTAAACCTATTGAATGAAAGATGAGTGTCAAAAAAAAATATCTATCAATGGTTAGAAAGACAAATTAGAGAGAAAGGAATGCGATATGTAATTCTGAATATATATTAGCAAGAAGAAGGCTATTGAATGATTAATTAACATATTGTTTATGATAATTAATTATTATCTATTATTGTTTGAACCCAGAAATTATGCTTCTTTGCTAAATATTGAGAATGTTATTTGGAAAAACCCCAACCCCAACCTTAATCCTAACTCTAACCTAAATCCCAACCCCAACCCCGACCCCACCTTATTCCTAACCCCATAAAAAACTAATAAAATCTGTACAAAAAAAATCAATATGGTAGTCGACATATGAGATTGTAACTACAGGGTTCTGGTATCCAGGAACATTAGGAACCTGGAACTGTTTACCATTGTTCACAATAACGTGGGAGGCCAGTGTAAGTGTTTTCAATGACATCCAAGATTGAAATGATAGAGGAAGTTCTCAGAGTACAGAATCTACAGGAAGGTTTCTGATCTGTGGCAAAAGACATTATGAGAAGTAGGAGAAATTGAATCAATGAAGAATTTGATTTTGGAATTAATTTGGTTGTTGTTAATAATAATAATAATAATAATAATAAATTATTATTATTATTATTATTATTATTATTATTATTATTATTATTATTATTATTAGTTGGAAGGGACCTTGGAGGTCATCAAGTCCAACCCCCTGCTCAGGCAGGAAACCCTATACCATTTCGGACAAATGGCTGTCCAGTTTCTTCTTAAAAACTTCCAGTGTTGGAGCATTCACCGCTTCTGGAGGCAGGTTGTTCCACTGGTTAATTGTTTTAACTGTCGGGAAGTTTCTCCTTAGTTCTAGGTTGCTTCTCTCCTTGCTTAGTTTCCACCCGTTGCTTCTTGTCCTGCCTTCAGTCGCTTTGGAAAATAGCTTGACTCTCTCTTCTTTGTGGCAGCCCCTGAGATATTGGAACACTGCTATCATGTCCCCCCTCGTCCTTCTCTTCATTAAACTAGACATACCCAATTCCAGCAACTGTTCCTTATATGTTTTAGCCTCCAGTCCCCTAATCATCTTTGTTGCTCTTCTCTGTACTCTTTCTAGAGTCTCAATATCTTTTTTGCTAGATAGCTTCTGAAGTAACTCACTTTAATTGGAACCATACAGAAGAGGATTTGGGGGCAATGTAAGATTTCCACCCAATTCAAACCTTATTGTTTTCTCCCCAGTCTATATATTTGTAAACAGAAGTTTTGCAATTAAAGAAGGATAGGCCTAAAGTTATGGAAACACTCTATAGTTCTGAAAGCTTTCTTTCTGCAGTTAATCTAATGGGAGAAGTAATTTCATAATTACTTACGATATTCTTCTCCAAGTTGCAATTTAAAACATTTCAGCAGAAATCTGTACTTAGGGTTTCTGAGATTCTGTAGTGATTGAGATGAAGCTACATTTTACAAAAGAATACACCAAATTTACAGAATTTTAAATGCATAGTTTCAAGTTGGAATTTCAAATCTAATGATATGGGGCAAAATATTCTAGCAAAAAAATAATTCAGATGCATAGCCATCTCTTCAGGTTTTTAAATACACATTTTGAAAATGGACCTTTAGAAATTATCGGTACAACCTCCCATTGCAAGTTGTGATTTTTTTTCCATATCAGTATTTGATTCATTTTTTAAAAAAGAAGTTAGAAATGTTTGTAAATTTTATTAGAAATGTAAACTCAATGCAAATTATTCCAATTTATAATAATCAGAATTACTATTCTGATTTTCCCAGAAACAGTTATGGGATAATTCATTTTTACAGGGGGATGAACACTGTACTTCATTCATCCTATATGCAAAAAAAGGTATATCCATACAAAGTAAGGAATAACTGTTGAGATTTAAACATTCAACCTGAAAAGCCAATGGATAGATAGATGAGAGAGGGTTTGATTATTTTCTCCCACATCTCTTTTCAGTCCCACCTGGATTTTTCTCCTTAGCTTTAGTATTCTCCAATAACAAGTAAGTCATAATAACATTTATTAATACCACTTTACAATGCCTTGGTAAGGCCACACTTGGAATACTGCATCCAGTTTTGGTCACCACGATGTAAAAAAAGATGTTGAGACTCTAGAAAGAGTACACAGAACAGCAACAAAGATGATTAGGGGACTGGAGGCTAAAACATATAAGGAACGGTTGCTGGAATTGGGTATGTCTAGTTTAACAAAGAGAAGGACGAGGGGGGACATGATAGCAGTGTTCCTATATCTCAGGGGCTGCCACAAAGAAGAGGGAGTCAAGCTATTTTCCAAAGCGCCTGAAGGCAGGACAAGGAGCATTGGGTGGAAGCTTACCAAAGAGAGAAGCAACCTAGAACTAAGGAGAAACTTCCTGACAGTTAGAACAATTAACCAGTGGAACAACCTGCCTCCAGAAGCAGTGAATGCACCAACACTGGAAGTTTTTAAGAAGAAACTGGACAGCCATTTGTCCAAAATGGTATAGGGTTTCCTGCCTGAGCAGGGGGTTGGACTAGATGACCTCCAAGGTCCCTTCCAACTTTATTATTATTATTATTATTATTATTATTATTATTATTATTATTATTACTATTACTTAGAAATTAATTTACTAATTAATCTTTTTATTGGGATTAAACACAGAATTTAGCAAGCTGGCATGCTTCAGCCTATCCTTCAGATAAGGCAGCGAAACAACAGAAAGAAGAGAGAAAGCAAATAAGAAGATATTAACTACAGCATCCTGACTTCCTCATTCATGAGAACCCATTAGTTCTCATTTTCCAGATAACAGCACAGCACAGAATCTTCATTAAAGACCATCTTCTACCAAAACAAAAAACAAACAAACTCCTCTTTTACTCCAGCAAGACCATTCTAACAGATTGCTAAGGGTTTTGTGATGCCTTTGTTTAAAGGCTTCTACTAGGCAACCAACCAATCATGCAGACAAGTGGCTGAAAACCTAGTATCACATTAGCCAGCAGGTGCCAAGAGAACTGATAATCCAGTTCCAATCAGAGGCCACAACCCTGTAAAATGTTTTTCTTCAACCTTAAAAAAGGTCGTCTTTGGTGCAAGGAGCTTTTCACTACTGGGGTGAACAAATGTGGGGAAAAAAGGAATGGACACATTCCAATCAGTACAGGAGTATCTAGTAGAGACATTCATCAGTGCTGTAAACAGCATATTAGACCAGTAGCTTTGGTTTTGGACAAACAGCACTTAAAAGAAAACCCCCTGTATCGAAAAGACTGGTTTGAATATCAAATCAAATCCTTTATTATGGATAGCCAAAGTTATGTGAAGCAAGACAAGATACAAAAGTTACCAAGCACATTAGATATTAAGATAAAATATGAATGTAAATAATACTCCCATATAAAAATACTAACTAAATTAGTAAATTGGTATAATATTAAATTAGAGAAACACTGCTCAGAAGCTAAAATATTCTATTTGCATAGTATCATCTTTTTAAAAAAATCTTATCTTGTCTTGTCCTCTGTACAATATTTATCTTGCAAACTGTTAAACAGAATTTTGCCATTTAACAAATATTGGAGCTGTGCTTCTCCATGAAATATCTAATCTAAAATCAGTGGAATTTCCAAGGCAGTTAGGAACTTAACATGACTTAGTGGATCTTTTTATCAAAAGGACATGTGACATAATCTCCACCATTCCTGTTATAAAGAAGCAGAATCTTTGATATGTCCTTGGGTCCTGCTGAGGGAAGGACTGTGTAAGATGCAAAGTGAACATTAGGATGTTGCGAAATAGTTTCTCTAAGAAGGTCACCAGTTCAAACCCTTGCATCTCCAAGAAAAGAGGTAGCAGATGACAAAAAAGATGTCTTTCAACTTAGACTTTTGACAATTGTTGCCAGTCGGAGTGGGCAACACTCAGTTGATGTACAATAGGGCAAAACATTCTAAAGATATGGCAGTTATTCAGTTCAAATATCCCAGGATGGAGCCAAAGAAGTCATAAGCACTTGAAGGTTTATCTGTGTCTTCAAGGTCACCTGAGTGGTGCAAATGGATCAAAATGGGCTTCAGCAAGTTTCTTGTTTAATCGTCATATCCACACAGGAGAAGTAATTTATAGTAAAGCTAATCATTTCAAAACCCTCTTTTAAAAGGGTAGAGACTTATTTCTCAAGTGTATCATGTGGTTGATGCCACCATTTAATACTTCTTAGAGCTTTATCTGAGACTGGCAGATTCCATGCTGAAGTATTGTGCAAAATCTGTCTTCAGTTTTCTGTAATCCTTCTTTCACTGTGACTAAAGAATCTGGTTTTTCATCTTATTCATAGTGGGATTGGGAATCTAAGGTATCATTGATGCATTCTTGTTTGTTAGTTTACTTAAGTTCCATCAGCCTAGTGGATCAATGACTACAGAAAGAAAAGTCTTATGTACCCTGTTCCCCCCCCCCATGATCTTTGGTAGTTGTCTGTGCAGAATAAACTATAAAGATATGTGGGAATGACCTTGGGAAATAGTAGAAAGAGCAGTAGCCACAAACCTAATATGGTATTATAAATGAAATCTGAATGCATAGGAGAGGTGGAGAGGAGGAAAGGTGTCAGATAAGATCCTTCTTAGTTGAGAGGAGAGGAGAGAAGAGGAGAGGAGAGGAGAGGAGAGGGAGACTACTTTCTGATTTGTAAGATTATATTATGTAAACTTACAATAAAGGTGGTGTTAGTACTCATGGAACCCTCTGGAACGAACTGCCCCCAGAGATCAGGGTGATCCCTGATCTCCCTTCCTTCCGCCGCGCCCTCAAGACGTGGCTGTTGGTTGATCGCCCTGACCGGACTCCCTAAAATTTCCCCCAAAATTAATGAAAATTTAACCTGTATAAATTTATAAAGCAAAATTAGTTTAAAATTAATTCATATACATATATACAATGTATTTTATTCAATTGTCAGCCGCCCTGAGTCCGTAAGGAGAAGGGCGGGATATAAATGCAATTAATAAATAAATAAATAAATGGTTGGTACTTCTTCTCTGGAATACTTCAAAGAGCTGACATAAACTCTGCCTGGATGCATTAATTCCCCTTCAAATTGACCAGTTGTCATATGCATCAGTCAAGGGTATCCACAGCATGAATGCAAATAACAAAACATACTTATGATAATAGTGCAATGTAAACTATATAAGTTAAGTACTTGTTTGCTGCTCTGGTCTTTGTAATAAACATTGACTTCACTTGATTATTTGTTTGCAATGTTGGAGTGCTAGTACAAAAGCTCAGCATTTGCACTGTGACATCACCTGTGTTTCATCATTTCTGCATCATCATTATACAAGGGCAATTTGGAAATAAACCTCTGTTTGGTTATCAATGACAGACATTCACAGATACAAAACTTTTATAATACACATTAGAAAACTACAATATTACATTACTTTTCGACATAATCACCATTCAAATTGAGGCACTTGTCATAACGTCTTACAAGGTTTGAAATTCCTTAGTAGTAGTCACTCGGTGCCAAACCTGGGCTACGGGGGAGTGATCAAAAACATCCCAACAGAACTGCTTCAAAAGATCTTGGATGCGTCTAGTGGTGTGTGAACGAGCATTATCGTGAACCAACACCACACCAGAAGTCAGCATGCCCCGACACTTGTTATGGATGGCTTGTCTGAGTTTTTGTAACATTTCACAGTAGACTTCTGAACTGATGGTCAAACCAGGCTCCATGAACTTTACTAGCAGTGCTTCTTTGGCATCTTCACATTTGGCGGGATTTTCTATGGCACCACTTCCGGTATGGTGTTGGTTCACAATAATGCTGACTCGCACACCGCTAGATGCACCTAAGAACTTCTGAAGCAGTTCCGTTGGGATGTTTTTGATCACCTCCCACCCCATAGCCCAGATTCGGTGCCGAGTGACTACTATTAAGGAATTTCAAATCTTGTAAGACATTATGACAAGCGCCTCAATTTGAATGGCGATTATGTCAAAAAGTAATGAAATGTAGTTTTCTAATGTATATAATAAAAGTTCTGTATTTGCGAGTGTCTGTCATTGATAACCAAATGGGGGTTTATTTCTGGCTTGCCCTCATATTTATATGATTCTTATGGCATCAGCCGGTCCAAATGCTCTAGCTGTGTGTTCATACTTATTAGGAGTTCCCTCATAATATGTTCCTTTAGGATTTAATTGAATGACAGCATGTTCAACCGTCTCATTTATTAAAGTAAGTGCAAAATTCTTGCATTTTATACTTTTCCCACCTGATAAATAGAGAATGGCAGAGAAAATGTGAAAGAAAAAAAAACTCTACTAACTATGATGCTTTCTCCCAATTTTCTTAAGCAATGCACATCCCCACTTGTAATGGAGAAAATGATCATGGGTCAATTGCTATTGTTTGGGTTTTAAAATTAAAGAAGAAAATATCATTTTATTCAAGAGAAAAAATGCATAGCAAGACAAATATAGATGCTTTTCATTTATCAAAGCGTGCTTTTGATGATAACATTTGTAGTTGATCTGCCATTCTTTAAGATTATTCTAGCATTTTCGCTTCTTTTTCTTTGCTTAAAGTGACATACAGTTAACAATGCTGGATTATCAGTTTCTCCAGATAAATCAGCACATTCTCCCTGGTTTATATATAGTGATAGCAAAGCATAACTTATTGGGGATTGTTTCTGCTGAAAAAGGACAGTTTCACCTTCTGA
>NW_015386369.1:1455746-1480746 GCF_001527695.2 Protobothrops mucrosquamatus | reverse complement strand
GTGAGGATAAGTAAATGTAAGATAGAAGAGGCCATGGGGAGAAGCACTAGGGATTAAGAGAACACTTCATACTCCATCTTATCCCTATTCCTAGAACATATTTAAGACCAGTGGAGAAGGCAGTTTTTCACATTTTAGGAAATGGGGAAGAGAAGGTAGCATGGAAAAAGAAAAGAAAGGGCAAAAAATGTTCTCATTCTTCATTTCTATACCTTGAAGCCAACAGAGCAGAACCTGATTGATGGTCAAGTTGGTTGGAAATGATGGAACTGTAGGTTACAGTGTGTAAAAATATGATTTAACTATATGGAGAATTATTCCCCAAAATACAATTCCCAGAATTCTCAAATGAGTATAATAGCCCCAAATGTTTAGAAACTGTTGTTAAAATGCATCTTGAGGCTACAAGTCTGAAGAGGTTAATCTGTGGTCCCTAACAGAAAAATGCTGAATGAGGCAGATTCTTGTTTCATAACATTTTGGAAATGATGTTCAATAGGAAAAAAGGAACACAACATTTTGTTTTCATACCCTTAAATAATTTTCACTCTACTTCTGAGTTGTTCTGTAATGCTAAATAATTATTTTCTTGATTGCTTACTTAAGAAACTTGTCACTGCTTGGAATATAACAAATATTCCCACAGGTAATAGGATTAAGCCTGAAGTGATTTTCTTTATTTTTACATAGAACTTTTTTTATGTCTATATTCATCAAACATTTGTTCAATTCAGAATGAAAAAGGAAAGCAAATATGAAGAAATGTAAGCTGTGGATCAAAGCAATTGTCTATTTGATTCAACCTATTATTTTGTGAAGTGGACTTCTTTAGACAAATGGTCATGATTCCATCTAATAATTTCTCTTTATAAGAAGAGGAATCTTCTATCAAGAAAAAATAGGAGCCTGAATCCTATTTTAAACAAAATTTGTGGATCTCCCCAACCTCGTTCAAATGCAGAAAGGAGCTCATTTGCTATGAATCAACCAGATATACAGTAGATGATCTGGACTGGAAAACAAAGCATGAACAGGAATGATCACAGCCTCAAAGAGCTGACGAGGAAAAGTCAAAGCTTTCATCACTTGTCAGAATCTAGCTCAGGGGTCTTCAAACTTGGCCCTTTTATGACTTGTGGACTTCAACTCCCAGAATTCCTCAGCCAGCGTGCCTAGCTGAGGAATTCTGGGAGTTGTAGTCCACATGTCATAAAAGAGCCAAGTTTGAAGACCCCTGAGCTAGCTTAATCATAAGGGGACACTCAAGAAGCCATTATCTAGTCATAAACAGTCAAGCAAATTGCAAGATACTTCTATCAGAGGAAGGTAGAACATACTTTAACTCCTCAAAAATGGAAGCCGATACCTATTGATAGGCAAGTGTAGAGTATGCGAAGTCACTATTCATAGCCCTGATATATATCTTAACTCCAGTTATCACTCATTTATTCCTGGCTTAGGTTTTCAGACACCTTATGAACACCTAATACCACTTACTGGCAAAATTTCAGGACCTTTTTTTAACCTTCAGGAGTATCCAACAGAAAGTTCATCTGAAATCAGATTGAATGGAAGAGGGACCCCAGAGACCTTGATTACAAATGTTTCTGGCTAAAGTGCAGTCAGGACTGCGAAATAATCAGTCCCAAATCTTGTTCCTGCAATTGTGATATCTTTATTCTTGAAGTTTCATACTGCTTTTCTATGTATATCTTTGAATGTTGATTGGTTCAGCTGTTTCCTTTTTCATCATGGCCTCTTTAAAAAAAAAGGAAAAAGAAAAACCTTGGTTTATACTTTTGATTTATGTCTTCACTTTCTTATTTGACCTGTTCAGTTCATGTGATCTCCGGGGTTTACTTTAGACGTGTTATGGAGTTCAGAAACACAAAAATAACAATGGAAATATTCATGAACATTTAGCTTTCTTGACCTAGTTAGCACTATGTGCATTCACTTAAAACATTTGTTCCATTTCATTTTTATGAGATAATAAAAACTATGGCAACAACTATTGATCCTTTTTGCCCTTCTTATTTAGTTTTCAGAAAGCTATACATTTCTGTTTGGATTTTCATTTCAAAATGAAACTGAAATTTGTACTACAAAATGCAGAGGACTGAAAAAAAGAGAGCAGGTATCATTAATCTGTCATATCTGTAACTAACCATGGGGCATTTGATTGATTATACCCCATAGAATGAGACAATGGACAACCCTGAGCCAAGTCTTGTAAAACATTGTTCAGATTCTTGCAACACCCATTGATTACCTGATTGATTCATTCACATTGTTTATCCCTACTTCAATCCAGAAGGATTCCAGACACATACAGATAAACATAAAAAGTTAACAGGGTTACAGTAGGGTGGAAGAGAACAAATAGATCCATGCAGAAAGGATAGTCATAAAAGGTTCATCAGCTTTAGCAAAAGCAATTAATGATTTCAAGTAAGACATGTTGCAAAGCATTTTTTTCTAATGCTGACAACATGCCAATGCATGTAAATGGAAACTCAGTATCAAGGAATTATAGGGAGTCCAATTCAGTTCCTTACTAGACGAATAGAGGTAGCCTTGAAGAAAGCATGCAGCATCTTTTAGAAAAAACATTAGCTTAGCCTGGAAAGACAGGAGGGGGTGAGGAAGAAACTCAAGATTGGCTTCCCTTGAGTCTCTTGGGTTTAAAAGGAGGGAAAGAGAAACTCTATTAGACTTTCAAGTTTCTGTTATTATAGCTTATAACAAGAAAGTTGCATTCTAGTGATTTCTTGTGGTGTCTCTTTCCTGATTTGGTCTACTTCAAAGGACTAACATTCTGGTACAGCCCATCCTTATACAGCAGTTGCTCAGCCTCCAGCAGGCTTATTTTTATTTTGCATATCCTCCACCTTCATACGCAGTTTTATTGACAGACCGCATTCATTAAATCAGAATTAAGTCCGGAAATTCTCTTATACCAGAAAGCACCCAACCGAGCATTCACAGGAAAAAAAATTGCAAATAAATAAATAAATTGGGGAATTGGTGGAAGTATCAGGCTGCATCTTTTTAGAATAACATTTCCTAGGAAAACAGAGCACATTAATACTGTAACTCCATGGTTTCTCTGACATATAAACAATCCCAATAACAACAACAACAAATGTCTGGAGAAGAAGCAGGGGGTGGAGGTAGATGGGGAGAAGTCCAAACAATTAAATGCATGCCTCAGGGAGTTCGGTGTGGAATAATAGAGTCAGAGGGGGAGGGGAAGGTAGAGGAGCAAATAACTTAAACTGTGGGTTGTTATTTTACAAGTTAATAAATGGAGAGGGCAGCAGCAGAGGAGTCAAAGGGGAAACAGTCCTGCATCTTCAGGCTTTGCAACCTGTCCTTTTCCAATCAGACAGCATCTCACTCATCTGAAGCAGCATTTCATAGAATGGCATTTTGCAGGTGGTAGAGAAATGAGGACTTCCACAATACATCACAGAATCTTGAACAAGAACTTTTGAAATTGCCAAATATCAGCTTGGTGAAATGTTCATGTTTAGTTACAGATACTGAGTTTTCACCCAGTATCTGTAGCCACATATTGAAATTAATTTTAAATATTTTATTTCATTTTACTCTGTTGAAATCAATCCGGAGTTCTCACTTAAGGCACAAATCACCAGCCTCAAATTGTCCTGCTTTGGACACAATACCTGTATGCAAAGCCCAGCTTCCTTGTAAAGGCTGTAACCTGGGAAAAGTGGAGGGAAAGAGAAGAAAAGGATGACCAACAGCAAAGTGATTAGACCTGTTATGGTGTAGATCAGGGGTGTTAAACTCAATTTCATTGAGGGCTGCATCAGCATTGCGGTTGCCCTCAGGGGGCTGGGTGGGTGTGGCCAGGGTGGGTGTGGCCTGTTGGGTGGGCGTGGCCAGCTCTACATCGTTTAAGGGTGCCTGTGGGGGCCTGGGCAGGAGTGGGACAGATCTGGGCGTCTCTGGCAGAAGGGGGTGGGACCGGGGCAAGTGCCAAGACATGGTCTACTGGAGGAGCCTCACTGCCTGCTGAAACCCCTCTGCTGGAGCCCATCAAACCGGATATGTGAAGTAGGCAAGGGCCATTTGCTGGCCACTTCCAGGCGATGGTGCATTTCTTCATTCCTCACAAAGGGTGACACCTCCCCAGCATGCACCAGGGGTGGGGCCGACACGGCAGGGGCTGGTTCATCGCTGTTTCCAGACAGTCTTGTGGAGCTAAGACTAAATGTGTTTCAGCATAGATGGTCACCACAAAATTGCACATTGGGTCCTGGCCGGCCTGGGCCAGGGCCAAGGCAGTGGGGACCATTCCCTCACTGTTTCCAGGATGGCTTCGCAGGCCACATGAAACCACTTCACGGGCCACATCCAGCCTTGTGTTTGACATGTCTGGTGTAGATGGTTGCACTGTTGAGAGACCTGAAAGAACAGGTTATATCTCTAGATTATGAGATAAATTATAATCTCCAGAGATAGACAGCATTATTATCAGATGGATTCGTAACTGGCTGACAAATCGCATTCAACACATCTTAAAGGAACTACATCTACATGGAAGGAACCAAGAAGTGGAGTATCTCAAGGTTCTGTTTTAGGCCCAATACTCTTTAATTTTTTCACAAACAATTTGGATGAAGAAATAGAAGGAAAACTCATAAAATTTGCAGATGACACCAAACTGGCAAGAATAGCAAACACCCCAGAAGATTGGCTCAAGATCCAGATGGATTTCAATATACTTGAATGCTGGGTCCTATCTAATATAATGAAATTCAGTGCAGAAAAAAATAAGATTTTACACTTAGGCAAGAAAAACCAAATGTACAGATACAGACTATATGAAACCTGGCTCAACAGCAGTAACTGAGAGAGAGAGTTAAGCTCATATTTAAGTGGACAATCACTTAAATATGAGCCAGCGGTGTGGAGCAGCAGCCAAAAAAGCCAATGCAATCCTAGGCTGCATTAACAGAGGGATAGAATCAAGATCACATGAAATATTAATACCACTTTATAAAGCCTTAGTAAGACCACACCTAGAATACTGCAGAATGCAGAGAAGAGTGACAAAAATGATTGGGAGAATGAAGGCTAAAACATATGAAGAATGGTTGCAGGAACTGAGTATGTCTAGTCTAGTGAAAAGAAAAACTAGAGGTGACATGATAGCAGTGTTCCAATAGAAGCGGGGGTCAACCTATTTTCCAAAACACCAAAAGGCAAGGCAGAACAAGAAGCAATGGATAGAAACTGAACAAGGAGAGAAACAACCTAGAACTAAGGAGAAATTTCCTAACAGTGAGAGCAATCAACCAATGGAATAGCTTCAGAAGTTGTGAGTGCTCCAATACTGGAGTTTTTATGAAGAGACTTTTGTCTAAAATGGTATAGAGTCTCCTGCCTGAGGAGTGGGTTGAATTAGAAGACCTTGAAGGTTCCTTCCAATTGTGTTATTTTATATTCTGTATCTACATGGCTGCTTAGAGCTGACAAATGGATTGATTCGTGTAATCAGTCAATCACTTATGGTGATCAAATAATCAGATATTGAATTTTGAATTTTGCAATAATTTAGAAAAAATCTACTTTCCTATAAGTTCCAGGGATATATTTACTCTCAAAGGAAATTTCAGAAGTTCTGAAAACATATCCATTGCTTTCAAACTTCATTTCAATTTTAGATGGTCAATTTTGCTCCAGTGAAAGAATTTTCAGGACAACCCACAAAGGTTAACAAAATTTCTCATAGAGGTGCCTCACATCTCTGACTTCTTTGTACATTTTGCACATTGTTAAATGTTGCATTGGACTGCATCTGCCTCTCACTAATGCTGAAAACCTCTAATAGATAGGCATCTTCTTCTCCTTGCTGGATAAGTGCAATGATGTGACATTTTAAAAATGATGCACATTTTTTATGCAGTTAAATATTTTATATGTGCAGATTAATTAGGACGATGGAACAGAAATAGAAATAGTCATGAATACATATAAAGTTGGGTTGAACCACTTCCCTGGCATATATGTGAGTATTATTTATTAAATTAATTGATACTACAAACCAAAAAATAAAATTGACCATATTAGATTTATTCAAATTCTAAGTTTTATTTTTTAAATAAGCTGGAATCAGGCAGCATAGAAAGTTGATGAATAAATGGAAATACTCCTTTTACTGTTTTGTACAGTATTACTGATCTTTTCTTTCTTTCTTTCTTTCTTTCTTTCTTTCTTTCTTTCTTTCTTTCTTTCTTCCCTTCCTCCCTCCCTCCCTCCCTCCCTCCCTCCCTCTGATAGCCTGCAGCCAAGGAACATTTTCTACTCATCTCAGTTATATGTTTTGATGAAGTTCAGTCCCATGAATTGGGATTCAATTCTAACAAATATGATTAAAATAAGATTTTGTTGTAACCCACTTTCATCAGATTCTGTTCATTTTGTCTGACAAGTAGAGATGTAACAACTCTCTGTGGACATTTGGTACTATGAAACTCCAAATTACTCCAACATTTCATTTAAACAAGGATCCTCAAAGTCAACTTCAAATATTTTACTTTAGATGAAATTCAGTGGAATTCCTAATCTTCCAAAACTCACTAGAAGCTCAGTTTTTCACCACCTGGTGATTCCAAACTCTTTTTATATCAAAACAATTGTGGGATATGACCAGGCTGATCAGATACAGGACCGGCGTATGCCCTCAGCTTACAGTCAGTCATGAGGTGATCTACAGTTTGACATAGGACCCCCGCAGTCACACTGAAGGGAGGATACTATGCCCCATTTATACAGAGACTCTTGGCAGATGCTGTGTGAGGTGTGAATCCAATTCAGGATTGTCCATTGCTGACATGGTAGTTCAAAGCCTGGCACCAGGTTGAACTGAGAGAGAATGACTGACCCAAAGTCACCACACTGGCTTTCATGCCTAAGGTGGGACTAGAACTCATGGTCTCTTGTTTTCTAGCCAGGTGCCTTAACTATTAGACCAAATTAGCTCTCAGTTTTTAATGGTGCTATAGGAAAATTCATGTTTTTGGATGGGGAAGCTTCGTGCATATTGCACTGTGTTTTGTTTTATAGTTAGGTCACAAACATCGAAAGCTAGTTTAGTGTAGTGGTTAAGGCATCAGAGTAGAAACCCTGACACGAACATTGTAGTCCCACCTTAGGCATAAGCCAGATCAGCAACCTTGGGCTAGTCACTCTCTTAGCCCAGGAAGGAGCCAAACCACTTCTGAAATATTGCCTTGAAAAGTTTAGGGACTTGTCCAGGTAGTGGTCAAGAGTTAACACAGAGCCTAATAGCAATATCACTTAGACTTATATAACACCTCACAGTCAGTGGTGGGATTCAGATATGTGAACAACCGGTTCTCTGTGTGGATGCCGCTTCTGGAAGTCCATTCTAAGCAGTCCTCTCTAAGCAGTTTAGAATCAGAATATTTCTCCCAACAATCTGGATCCTCAATTTAGTGATCTCTGAAGGATGGAAAGCTGAGTCAACTTTGACCTGGTGAGAAACAAATTGCTGGCAGTCAGCAGAATTAGCCTGTAATATTGCCTTCTAATCACTGTGCCACATGGCTCAAAGGTGCATGCACACACATACAAACACACAAACAAACACACACACAAATATATGAGTGTTTGTGTATTAGATTGGTTTAGATTGGAAAAGATAATATGTTGCCAACGTTCTTAAGTTTATATAAAGATTATGGCTCACTCTCTCTCTTTTTTTTTTTTTTGCCTGCTAAAAGCTTTTTGCCTGCCAGTGACTTTCAGCCACTTATTTCAGCAGCCTCAGTCACAACAAAGATTTCTTCAGTGAATTCTACATAATATATCTATGCAGTATTCATGTAGCTGGGTTGTTTATTAATCAACCTGCCTGTGCGAATTTATCTTCCATTGGGCAAAAACATTTCAGACATGATATTTTATCACTCCTGGCAGGCAAAAAAGGAGCAAGAGCCAGGATTTGGCTGATTTGTTAAACTTTCATATACATGTCCATGCTGCATGCTCATTTCTTGTTGCAACATTAAAGTTATTCATGCAATTCAGAAACACTACAGGCATTTTTTGTTTCAGCCAACAATCAGCCCTATGTGCAAGTAAAAACATCAGAAAAACGTACAATTGTTCTTGCTGGGCTTCCTTCCTTTCCTTTCCTTTCTTCCTTCCTTCCTTCCTTCCTTCCTTCCTTCCTTCCTTCCTTCCTTCCTTCCTTCCTTCCTTCCTCCCTCCCTCCCTCCCTCCCTCCCTTTAAAAATAACAAAGTCTTGTATGGGAGATACATTGTATTTATTGAAATTAGTTAAAGAGTTTAGTTTGTATGGAAGTTGGCTAAATGACCCACAGAAAAATGGCTAAATGACCCATTTGTTAAAAAAAAAATGAACATAATTTTTTTTTGAGAGAGAGAAAGGGAGGGAGAGAGAGAGAAAGAGAGAGAGAGCGAGAGAGAGAGAGAGAGAGAGCAGAAAGCATTATCAATAACTAGGTTTTTCTGTTTTTGAGACCGTAGATGCATTCCCATTTTTACTTATGGGAAATTAGGTTAATGTTTTAAAAGTCATGGCTGTTTTTCTGCTTTTTGGATGGCAGATAGCAATCAGCCTAACATCTCACCAAATCTTGGAGCCCTAAGGTAAAATGCAAGACAGACACATCTAGTCCTAAATTCTCATTCTTTCCTCTGGTTGAAATATTCAAATTTTGTTCCAGTGGAACATGGAATACTTAAGATGGTTTAAAAAAAAAAATCTAATGGAACACAGCTGACACAAAACATTTCTGCAAAATATATTCCTTAACTTCCCCTTTTCTAATCAATAATCATCTCCTAGAATTTCTTTTTGTGATTCCCAGGTGAAAGATGCCAGCCAGGCTGGGTGAATTTCTGTATAACAGGCAGAGAAAAATAAAGTAGCTAGTTTGAACTCTACATGTGTGAGTCTGGTTGTTAATGCCTGACAATGGCAGCAAGAACTGGAATATAAAAGAATTGCTACCAAAAGAAACATCACTTGATTTTATGAGAGGAACATTTAGTTCAACAAATCACATGTTGTTGTCATTGTTGCCCACATCAAATAGCAACTGTTTAATTTCTTTTAAATCCTTACAGTTCTTGTCCCATCATCTGTCTGGAAACAAGGGATAGAAGAGTGAAGAGACCCACCTGTGACCCACCTGGAGTAATACTGAGACCCAATGATGGCTCCTGATGCATAGAAATAATTATTCAGGCATATCTCAAACCTTCCAGGACAGATTGAAGGCTACCAAACCACAGAGATTAGCTACACATCATCTTCTTCAAGAAAAGGAGAATATCAGACTGTTGGCTATGAAGATAGAGGACAGACCTCATTACAGATGCCATTCACATCCCCCCTGCTGATAATTGCCAGAGAGTGCAAGAAGATACCTGTAATCATAAAGTGAATTAAACATATAAATAAGGTTCGTGCTGGTAATTGCAACTGAAATGAAAAGGAGTGAAACAGAAAGCTGAGACAAACAGAAGGAGCTAAATGAGAACTTGATGAAAGGCTGTGAAGAATCTTCCATCTTAATTGGTGAATTCTATTCATAGTTATACATTTGCAGAGAAGAAATTGACAGGAGGTGGGGAATAAAAGGAATACATTTAAGATTAAACATACGGGCAGTTCCAACATTTCTGTCTTGATATCTCTGTTTCTTTTGTTTGGCCCAGATAACTACTGTTATCAAATACAATTTTCAGTCCTCCATCTCAATTATATAAGACTTACAGATCTGCAATGCAAACAATATACCTTTAGCCGAGAATAAGCCTCACCATACTCAGTTGGTCCTACTCATATTCTAGGCAGAAATGCATAACTATGCATATGATGCATTCTAAGATTGCACTCCTAAATGTACCATCTGGACATGACGAGACTTGTCTTCTCATAAATAATTGTCTAGGGTTCCTTCTACTTTTGATCAGTTGATTTAGTTTAATGTCCAAAATCAACTTTTGACACTATACGTCTCATGACCATCTGGAGAAGTTTTAAAATAAACCCGAATGTATCAGACAATTATACCATAGTGACAACTGAATTTATAATTGATCAAAAAGGTACCCACAATTGTAAATCAGCTATGAATTTATGAGATGATCACTTTGCTTTTGAAAACATTTTACATGTTTCCAATGGAGTCCTTAAGAACATTATTCTGAAATTTGACTACTTTGCTTCAACATTTTCAGGAAGCCTTCTTTATCCACCTAATTTAGCCATTTTGTTATTTGTTCTTTTGCTTTTATTTCCTTCATTGTGTTAGCCTGTTCATTGCTCAATTCCTTTCCCTCCCTTCCATATTTATTATTCTCTTTCTATTATGATTACAGTGTTAAATTGGATTGGGTTAATTGATCTGGGCTTTGAAAGAATCGTGTTTGATTCAAACTGTTCATCACAGTATTTAAGATGGTTCTTGAAAATCTAAGGTTGGCATATGCATAGCCATGAAGTACATATACACATATTATACCCTAAGAAGTAAAGTTTGATTACACCACCTCGGGCTTGCTGCCTTGCACTATAAAAGAGTTGCCTAGAAAATCCAGTCCTTTGCCCTTCTTCAAACAAGTGAAATCAGCAACAACAAAGGTTTTAGATCTGAGCAAAAATCCAGATAGCTGCATTATACATAAGTCAGATATTGGTTCTTCTGATTCTATATAATTACTACATCATGTACAGGCAATTTGGTACCTTTCAATATTTCATATTGTGACCTTATCACACTCAGTGTAAATCATTGTAAGAGATAATAGGAGCTGTACTGTAAAATATATCAATGGTTACCTACTTCTGTTCTAAACTGTAGTTTAAAACAGTATTTCTCAACCTTGGTAACTTGATGACGTTTGGATTTCAACTTCCAGAATTTAACTTCCAGTATGCTAGCCAGGGAATTCTGGCAACTGAAGTCTACACAACTTCAGGTAGCCAAGGTTGAGAAACACTGTTCTAAAATACATCTAGATTGCCTACTTCTGTTCCATATGGATTAGCAAGACCTGTTCAGAGTTCCAGCCAGAAATCTTTCTCAGTTTTTTTTGGAAATATTAAGTCTTCTTCATGAAATAATTCCATTCAGTGATTGCACTTTTCTTTAGGCATAGGGGTAGGCAACAATTAGATTAATAATTTGTAGGAAATAATCAAGATAGTTGACCCAAGCAGAGAAAAATATTTAGGGAAAAAAAGAGTGCTGGGTTGAAAAGTCTATTCATGTTGTTCACAGCTATTTGTGAGAATGTTTGCATATGCCACCTTCCAAGGCAGCTAATTTTGTACATGTGGTTTTACAGTAACCAAGAACTGCTTAATGAACAGGATAACATAAAACTTACAAAACTTATAAAAATGGCCTGGATGTAGAATATACAAGATGCAGAATGGAATGTCAACTCACATTCTCTTTAAAGCATAAGGCTTTTATAATGGAAGAGAAGGGAGGAATGATCCACTATTCATAAACAGGCAACTATTACAAATTGGATAAATTAATATTTTACAGCTAGTAACTATGGGTGTTTACGAAAGCTTCTTTGTCTTAATTAGCCTTAGATAAGACATTCTTTATGATTCTCCCAGTAGATTAAAAAGACAGGATTGTTTTTATGAGAAGAGCAACATAATTTTTAGGTCTGGAGTATCCATATTAATAAGACTAAGAAAAAGAGAATTATGGTGGGATTAATGAAAGGAAAAATACCAGATTGGCTACTCATGCTGAAGTAGATGGGCCACCATTCTAAGTTAAGTATAAGCAGCTTTCTTCATTCTTGTTCCGGTTGAAAGAATTTAGGAATATTTCTTAATAGTGGTAGTACTATTGATGGGGTACCACAAGTTTCAATTCTAGATCTTGTGCTCTTCACCAGTACATATATTAAAGTATTGGATAAAGTGGTAAAAGGAATACCATAGTAATTTCCATTTTTTTCTGTACTGATCAAGTTACATTTTGAGTATTGTGTCCAGGATATAGCATTACTTTTCAAAATTCAGAAAAACTGGAACAGGGGAAGGGATGGGAAAGGAACGGAACGGAATCAGGAAATCAGAAGAGAGACTGAAAAATGGAGAGAAATGTTTCATTTTGAGAAGAGAAAAATGAGAGGAATACAACAGCACTCTTCAAAAATCTGGGAAGATTGTTTCAATGTGAACAGAATATCAGTGAAATTTTCCCAAGCAGAGTGCAGTTACCAAGGTGGTTAAATGGTGGTGTGAATGTCTTGACTCTGTTTGGACATTCATTTCTCTGGGGTTCTGGATCTTCCTGACCTTTCCAGCCTTCAGTTAAAAGCCAGCTCAAAATACCATGAGCTAAATATTCCAACAGGACTTTTTCAGATGAAGAAGCATAAACAGTCAAGTATCCTGGTAGAGCAAAGAAATAGACAACAATAATTTGAATGTAATCAGCCAACAAACCAATTATTAATTAATTTTATATTTAAACCCCACTTATTAGGTTTCTTACTAACAAAGCTAGGCACTTAACAGGCACACAAGGCTCCAGGAACTTCTAATAATTAATTTAATGAAGAAAACAAACAAGCCATTATAAAAGTATTCCTGTGGCAATGGCTGTCACATCTGGACAGCAACAAACCAGAGTGACCAATACACTGAAACAAAGAGTGAAAGTCTTCAGCCATTTCATTACTGTAATCTGTAGACTTTTGCAACAGTCCAAAGCCAGGGCTATTTCTAACGAAATAAAGGATTATTTCTCCTCTTTCTGCCAGCATGCAGCCCACGTTTATTTCTTCTAGTCCTTCTCTGTGAAAAAATTGTTATTTGGTATTCTCCCAAGCTACGTACGTATATCAGAATAGAAGAACAATCAGCATGTCTGGGTGTGTGGGTGTGTCATATGACAGGATGGCAGACAGTGCTTAGCAGCTGTCACAGTGACAGGAGCAACATTTGTACAAAAGGGGGAAGGGGTCAATTGTGAAGCATGGGTGTCATCTTGACTTGGTTTATTATCCCCTTCTGGATGTCCCTGAATGTGAAGCAAGGGATAGCTGGGTTTGCCTGTGCCTGTGGACTTCAAAGCAATTGCCTCTTCTGCTTTTCCTTTATTTATATTTATAAAGCTTCAGAGTTAATAAAACCACAATTAAAGGAATAGCACAACAGCTGCCCATCAGTCCCTATAACTCTTGGGGGCAATTCATTTCATTCTGATGTACATTTCTGATCTTTACAGTTATACATTAGAAGAACACTGTACCTGTGCAATTTTTATATTTTATTTTATTATTTTATTTTATTATTTTATTTTATTATTTATATGCTTCCCATCTCACTCTGAAACCAAACTAATTATCCTTCTAATTTTTTGCCACTAGTCAGGACCCTGGAATTAAACCAATGTTAATGGCTTTGGAGATCTAAGCATGTTATTTTTAATTGAAGTGCCCCTTCCTCCCGATTCTTCCCTTTCTATCCTCCATTGTCCTCTAGTTTGATTACATTTGAGAAAAAAAAATAACAATGAGGCAGTCAGATCTGATATATTATTTTTGTTCTCTTTCTGCAATAACTAAATTTAAGAGGTTTTTTTTTTTCTGGTACAGTTTAATTACTGCAACAAGCCTAAAATCTGCAAGTGACATTTTGAGTGACAGGAGCAGGGAACAGGCAGCCTGTTGATGTCAAATTCCAAAGCTATAAGATGATGGCTGTCACATCTGGACAGCAAAAGTCTGAATGACCAATACACGGAAGCAAAGAGTGAAAGTCTTCAGCATCTCATTACTGCAATCTGTAGACTTTTGGGATAGTCCAGATATGTTAATCCAGTGTAATTTCTTTTAATATTACAGTATTGTAAATTTAATATGACATAATGCAATAAATCTCAAATTATATAACAATTGTGATTTGTTTTATATCCTCATTTAAAGATTCCCTCTGCATCAGGAAGGCAGGACTTTTATTGGCTTGAAAGCTGAAGCGGGGTAACATATTAAAAGCTTTTGTAGCAGAAGAAGTGGCAGAACCTGGGGGTGGAGTTAAAAGAGGGATCAGCCTAGAATCCCTACATAGCTACAAGCAAACTAAGTCCAACCTCCCTTGAATTGCACTGACCCTTACCTAACACCAATCAGATGTCAACCATTAGTTGAGAAGATTCTTGGGCATAGGCTGTTTAGCAATAAATCAGTTTAATTGGACCTTTACATGTGGACCTGATCTTTCATGCCTGACCGCTATTTTCCAAAAGCTGATAGAACTAGGATCAGTTTTCACATCAGGCTTTTTAAGCAGAGGAATTGTTCCTTTAGCAACTTCAAGACTTAAAGTATTCATTTTGTGTCTTAAGACCTCCTACCCATGCACCACAAATGTAAAGAAAAGGTCCATATTTCTGTCTTTATCTCTGAAGGGTATTTGAGGGCTATAGTAAGGATGTTGGTGACATAACAGAATAACAGAGTTGGAAGGGACCTTTGAGCTTCTAATACAACCCCCTTCTCAGGCAGGAAACCTTGTACCATTTCAGACAAATGGTTGTCCAATCTCTTCTTAAAAACTTCCAGTGTTAGATTATCCATAACTTCTTCTGGAGGCAAGTTGTTCCACTGATTAATTGTTCTAACTGTCAGGAAGTTTCTCCTAGTTCTAGGTTGATTCTCTCTTTGGTTAGTTTCCATTCATTGCTTCTTGTCCTGCCTTCAGGTGCTTTGGAAAATAGCTTGACTCCCTCTTCTTTGTGGCAGCCCCTGAGATATTGGAACACCTCTAGGTTTGCCTCTAGGTGTTTGCAGATTCATTGCTTGATTATCTTTTCCAGAATCTTCCCATGTATTGAGGTCAGGCTGATAGCTCTATAGTTTCCTGGATCTATTTTTCTCCCTTTTTTGAAGATGGGAACTACAGCAGCTCTTTTCCAGTCCTGTGGTAGTTCCCCAGTGCTCCAGAATTGTTGAAAGATATAGTTCAGTGGTTCTGAGATCATGTCTGCCACTTCCTTCAGAACTTTGGGGTATAATACATCTGGTCCTAGTGATTTGAACTCGTCTAGGGTGGACAAGTACTCTCTTACCATTTTCTTGCCTATTTTAACTTGTATTCCTCATCTGTTTTTTATGGCACTGTTTTTGATAGGTTGGACTGTTTTTTCCTTTTGTGTAAAAAAAATGCAAAAAACGAGTTAAGCAGTTCCACTTTCTCCCTGTTGCTTGTCACCTTCTTGCCATTTTCTCCGATTAATGGACCAATTGTTTCCTTGACTTTTTTTTGTTTTTTACATGTTGAAAGAAGTTTGTTGTTGCTGTTATTTTTGACTTTTCTCGCAAGCCTTTGTTCATTTTGAATCTTAGCTTTCCTTACTTCATATTTGTAGGCTCTGGATATTTGCTGATATTCTGCCTTAGTTATGTGCCCCTCTTTCCACTTTTTATACTTGTCCTTTTTGTCTTTCAATTTATAAGAGAGTTCTTTATGAAGCCATGCTGGTTTCTTTTAAGAGCTGTTATTTTTCTTCCTTGTTGGTATTGTGCTAGACTGGGCTTTTATAATCCCTCTTTTCAAAATTTCCAAAGCTTCTTGGGTTGTTTTTCCCTTGAGGATTTTCATCCATGGAATCCTTCCCAAGCTCTAAGTTTATTGAAATTAGCTCTCTTAAAGTCCAAGACTCTAGTTTGACTTTGTTTTATTGCTTGTGCTTGCATAATGTTGAATTCCAATATTGCATGATCACTCCCTCCCCCAAGGTTCCTGTAGCTTCAACACCTTCTATCATTTCCTCTCTGTTAGTGAGAATTAAGTCTAATATGACTGATCCTCTAGTTCCCTTCTCTGCTTTTTGGGAGACAAAGTTGTCTGCTAGGTTTGTCAGGAATCTGTTTGACAAGCCTGTAGCCCCTGGGTTTTTCTTTTCTTTTTTCTTTTTTTCTTTTTCTTTTGACATCTTGGTTATGCAGTATGTGTAGCTAAATGTGACTTGCAAAATTGAGTTGCCAGTTTGGATGCTCTTCACACCGGAATAGCCAATGGAAATAATTTTCCTTCTTTTTTTTTTATTACCAACCAGGGATAAGCAGATGCTCCCTGGTATATATTTCTCTCCAACAGAATTTTAGTGATATGGAATGGAAGAACTAGGGAGCAGTACTGAAGGAGAAAGATGTATACCCATAATTTATTTATTTATTTATTTATTTCCTATGGTGTAACAGAATACAGCTATACAGAACAAACCTGACAAAAACAGCATATAAAAGGTGTATCAAAATATAAAATACCAGTATAGTGAATTATTTCTGGTGTATATGTGGACTATCCTCCTTGTAGTGCACCCCAGGCAATGTGACTTTGTCACAGCTAAATAGTGTACACTTTCTGGCTGCTGGATTTCACACGGATCTCAGCAAGAAGAAGCGACATGAATACTGAAAATAAAACATCATAATGAGCTGCATTGAATATCTCTGAGGCTGCATGTAGTTTATAAGCATTCTATAAAAGGCTGAACGTAGAAGGAGATAACTTAGTTCAAAGTACTCTCATCTCCTTTGGAAGAACCACAATCCCTTTTAAATTCTTCCTCTTGTTAAGAAGTGGAGACAGATTGCATTGTCACATGTGTTCTTTTCAAAATATCTCAGAGGATCTGTCCTTCTATTTTTGGTATCAGTTGAATAACTACATACTTGAATTAAAGCTAAGAGACAGATCTGAAAGTGCTGACAATATATTACATACCAAAGTAATGGGGGTAGGAAACCAAGAACCAAGAACCACTGCTTATCCAACGTATTCCAGACTGGAGGGGTACAGCTTGAACCATCAGAGATTCATATGCCTCTGATGTTCTTTTAGGCAACCTTAAAGGCTTTCCAAAATTGTTATAAAATTTTAAAGTGCAGAGAAGGAGGATTATGACCTATCCAACTGATGAAAAACATGTATAAAGTTCTGTCACCACCATGACTACCATACTGAGCCAGAACAGAGTAATACAATTCTACCAGCTTTCAACTGGTAGCCCCCACATGCCTCTTTTCTTCTTCCTGACCAAGGTCATACTAGCAGATGTATAAAAAGGAGGAAAACAGCTTTGTCTTTCTCTTAACTGAGGAACACAAAGGCACCTTAATTCTAGTATAGTAGTAGAGCTGAAAAGGTCTATATCTTCTGAAGTACATTAGGGGCTTATAAAGCACAGAAAATGGTTTAAAATAATAGTTAGGATTTACATTAACATTTCCCCAATCCAGCTGCTGCATTTATAGAGAGGCCTATTACAGTGTTATTAATTACATTTATTTTTATTCCATTTACATATATAAAAATAAATAGTATTCAGATTTTTATTCTGGCTCAGTTTGCTATTGAGACTCCAGGCATGTCAATCAAAAATAAAGTGTGAGTCAGGACAGGGAAAAAAATACATACTGATGTTCTAAGCCAAGTCAACATCAAGCCAATATATACTATTATTCTAAAGGGAAGTACTAATCTGTAAAATGAATTACAGCTGGAAGTTTTAACTGGTTCAATTAAATGCTGCCGTATTTACATCTACCTTATTTGGTCTGCAAAAAGAAAAGAAAAGAAAAAACTGCTAAGCTATTGCTTCTCCACCTCCACTGTTGTTCAAAAGTTGGTAGACCCTTGAGCAGGGTCAGGACAAATAACAGAAGTGACTAGGAGTCTTCAAGTCAGTGAAGATCTTGTAACAGAATATTGAAAGCTTGTTGATGCTCTTCTGTATTTCACCAATACCCAACAGAGTTGAGACTGAGTTGTTTTGAATTACTTTCTCATGGCTAACTTTCCCATGACTCAGATATCTTTCCTGGCATTGTCTTCCTCCTTCTCTGAGTCAAACTGACATTCTGTCACACCACCTCATTCATCAGAGTCATTCTCTTCTCCCATGCATGAAGACTAGGCACCTCATCAACATCAATGCACAAGTTTGACATGGAAGATTTAAATGAAGCTGAAACCATTTTTTTGGTCCTTCTGGTGATTATCATCTTGTAAGTCCAAAAGCAATTTTGGAGGATGAGCTTACATGAGTGTTTCGGATGGAACTGGCAGAACTTTCTCTGCCACTTCCCAGAATTGCACTATGTCAGGGAAGTCTTTCTATTGAATCAAATATTTGACCTCCCTCTCCTGTGTCTAGAATCAAAAATACATCTCAAACATTGTCTTCTTTCCATCTGATTGGGGAGGGAATGATGCTGAATCAAGGGACAGGTAGACCTATGCTCCACAAGGAAAGAATAATGAAACACCAAATATACATTCATTGGGGTAGCCATTTGCAGATAGAAAGCTGCTGGACTGATCTGATCTATAAAAGGAAAGCCAGTCAACTTTGAGTCTTGTTTCTTGTAGGGATGGGATGTCTAGCTTCTTGTATGGAAAGAAAGAAGAAAAAATAGAGGAAAACCATACCAAATCTTCCATTGCAACTCTGCCACCCTTTTGCTTATATATATGCTGCACATTTGAATGCAGCCTTGGCTTCATGGGTTGCCAAATGGGGCCTGACCAGATTGCCTTGACTTGCATAGCTGCTTCCAGCTGTTTTGTCAGTAAATAAAACTGGCAAACAATAGCTTCATCTATGAAACTGGCAGTCATCTAAAGTTCAAAACAGCAGAGGGCTGGATTTCTCAACCAATGGAGGTTTTGATAGTAATATGGATAATAAGTAGCAATTGCTTAGAGTTGGGGTCAAAGGTTTCTATAGTTGTTTGAGGGTCACCCTCAGGAACTCTTGGAAAATATTGGAAAGTTTCCTGAAGATAATATTTTGCAGCAATCCAGACATTTTCCTGCAAGGTAACATGCTTTTCTATAGGTGTGGCATTTTCCAGGGCAAATTGTCTCTACATGCACTAGTGAAGGTCACATTTTTGTTGCAGAGAGGTATTTCTTCATTGCTCCTATTTGCACAGGCTTCATGCTATTGGTGTCCAAGGAGGCCATCAGAGGGTTGTAGAGGTAACAAGAAGCTGTAAAATTGTCTCCTCCTCTTATTCCCTCCATGCTTCAACAACTCCAATCTGCTATCAATTAATGCACAATGTTGAAAACCTTTCTAAATTCCCTGATATGACTTATCTCACAAATTAGACCCTTTGTTAATTAGAAAGTCCTTCCTAAAATTGGTCCGAAAGAACAAAGTCTACTTCAATGGAATCTGTAAGAAATTCCACTGGGTGGCCTGCCATGAACAGTTTACATCAAGTCATGAAATTGATCTTGTGCCTCCAACATCCAGTACAATTTTCCAGTAGAACAGAAGAGCAACACACCAGTAGCTGCACACAAACTTGTGGGAATACTACTGGCTGAGGTAAGACTTGACCCACATCTTGTGCTAACTATATTATGGCATTGTGCAGCTTCATTATCTGTGTATCCAGTTGCTGAAGTTGCTGCAATGAAGTCTAACCTACTAGTTGTGAAGACAGTGTGGCGCTGCCAGATCTTTGAGAAAGCATGGACAAGAAGCACAAACACTAACACTAAAATTATTGTAAGGTCACAGAATCTTGCAAGTCTAAAATCATTTCTCCACTCTTTTACTTTTCAATAAACTAGGGAGAATCCCTTCTGAGATGCTTTCCAGGCCTCTTTTGCCTCTGTGGTTGAGATACCTTTTGCATCATGGTTGTATAGTCTGTGACTCTTTCTCCTATCTTCCAAAATCTTTCCCACATACCATTATAGGTGCCTGGAGGATCTGCTGCAGTGCTTTCAGTCTGAAAAACAAGATTTGGTGTCTCTCTGAGTAGTGAGGCTTTTGAGATTATATCAGTCATTGAAGATAGACAAGGTTAGGAATCAGAAGTTGCTGGGACTTTTGCAATGTATTTTAAAATGGTTAGGGTATTGTAACACAATCTTTATAACGTGTCAAAGCCCTGCTCTACTTCAACTTAAGCAAAACACAATCAAGGCAGAATTGTGTTGAGTTTTTTTTCTTAATCTTTACCTTCTTTTTTACCTTTTACCCAGGACTCAAATACCTTTTTACCTTTTACCCAGGACTCAACGCCTTCTTTTCCCCTTCTCTAAAACTGATATTCTATCAGAAACAGTGAGCACCCTGTATTGGAAGCTCTGGAATTACTGGTCCTCTTCTCATTTGCTTCCTCCTGCTTCTTGATTTTGAAAGAATGAGAGAAAGAGAATAGGCATACTATATCTAAGCAGTAGAAATCAGTGAAACCACTGGCACTCTTTGATGCCATCTCATCTTTGTTTGGATTTTTGCTGCCCAAATAGTTCTATTTTTGCTGCCCAAATAGTTCTATTCAATGTAAAACATGTAAAATCTTTAAGTTGAACTCAACTCTTGTCAAGCACAAGAAACAAGGAGCTAGAATATAGTTCAAAAGTACTATGGATTTATTTCATGCTATCTATACACAAGAAATTGATATACAACTGTTAAGGCAAATTGACACTAGATAAGAGTCAATGGAATTCATGAGGCTGGACTTCAGTCTCTTGTGGGAGTGTAGCAACCTCAAACTGCTGATGCATTTGACCCCCATCCTCAGGCTCAGCCTGGTCATCTTCTACAACTTTTGGTTCTTTTGTGGATTTTTCCCCCTCTCATAACCATATGGAAATTATTTGCAATTGTTTTCTTCCTGTATGATCTTTGGACTTCCGCATTCTATAACTCTGATATTTCCTGGAAGCTTCATATCTGAGTAGTAACCAGGGATGATATCACTAAACTCTCAAATCCAAGCAATATGATGTGTTAACAGTTGCAATACTGGAACAAGGTATTAACATAAATCAAGTACAACGCAGATCTTTCTTGTCCACAGATTAAGCATCAAAGGATTGTTCAAAATATCCAGAAGCCACTGAAATATTTTCCACTTCTGATTGTAGTTTACCATTAATATTGCTGCCACTCTTCCTCTTTGATTTTTCAGTCCACTTTAGCACAATGAACTTGAAAGGCTCAATTTCATTCTCTATTCCCATAGACCAATGCCTTGGGACAGCCACTGTCTTTTATAGTATTTCTAGATGGAAGAGGCTGCATGCAGTAGGCTCAATCAATAGGCCAGCCATTCACAGTGTACATAGAAACAATATTTAGCCTCTTGCAGATCACTGCTAAACCAAAAGTAATGGCTGAGGTCAAGATCATGAATTTAAGAGGTATTTCCTTTTTAGCATCTTATTTATTTGCATAGGTTTCTGTACTACAAAGCGAGAATTAAACCAAAGATTTCTAGGTTGTTACTCATGCACCTGTCACTGCATGACAATGCCCTCTATTTAGTCACAGTAAATTGTGGATTATTTGGGGATCAGTTCCAAACTTTCATTTCTTGAAACGATGCATAATAGTCAATCCTGAACTCCAAAACTTTTAATGAATGCAGCCTGCACATGGCAGGGCTCAATGGATGAAGCTCCCTCAACTGTTGCTATTTCTCTGGGAGTCATTTGGCATACACGGATGCTTTCTGCAGCTATTCTTACCCAGAATTATCCAAGAAAATCCAATGAGCTGTTGGAAGAATGCTAATGGCCTGCCACTTCTTGCAGTCTGGGGAAAAAAAATATTTGCAAAACTGGGAGGCTGATTTTTTGTGCATCTTTGTGGTTCTAAATTATTATCAGAGGACTTTTCTGTGTGCCTTCAAATCTGGAGCATATTTTGCATGAAGCTACATGGGCATAACAGCAAATAGTCTCTTTTCATAATTGCCTCATTGCTTCTCCCCCTTTCTTGCTGTGGTCACCACTTTCCACAACAGCACCGAGCAAACATACTTAAAGATAATGCATTAGAATGTATTTGATGGAATGAATTAGGAGCTGAGCTCTTTCATGTGACTTCACGCTATGCTTCTTTCTGTTTCATATCATTATGATCCCATTAATGCTAAACTTGAGAAGGTTAGAATGACAATTTTTGGACAGCCCTTCTGAGAAACAACAGAATCTATCAGAATGTTTGAGTTAATCCTGTGATTACAGAACATTATAGGTTTCCCAGAAGGGGCCAAGTTCTTCTCTTATAAAATCAGACATCCTGAGAACTGGACAGAACAGGAGGGGGAAGAAGAAAGGGCAGGTTCCACACATCCCCTACTTCCAATAGACACTGACAGTATTCTCAGTCGTATGATGGTTGAAAATAAAAAGGAAGAAGAGGGAAGGGAAAGGAAGGGAAGGGAGGAACTGAGGCACAGAGAAGGAAAGAAGTGATTAGGAACCTAGGATAGAGAACAGAAAAAGGTAGAAATGGCAGAGAAGAAAATGGTAGATTTAGCAAGGACACGAAGAGGAACACCAGTGTCAGCCCAACCCCATATTAAGAAGCCAATGCCGAAATTTATTTTGGTATGGAGAAGATGGATAGATTATATTCAGAGAAAATATGAAATGAACAATTATGTATATCGGAAACTAATTAATAACAATAAATATTTATAAAAATATATATTAAATATATATATCAAATATCAATTCAACTAATAACATATAATCTCAATGTCATTCAAATATGAACAAATATAATACTTACCCAACAAACCCAATCTGAACCTAATAATACACTAATAAGGACTACTCAGTTCTGGGAAGTCCGGGGGGGAGGGGAGAAGGGGATTAGGGGATAGAAATTATAAAAAGTGATGTATTTATATATTATAGGTAAATAATGGAATTGTATTAAAAAGAGGAGATGCTCGGCTGGCACCCCAAATTGCACTCGATGAGGTGGTTAAGAAGGGAGACGGGATGTAGGGAGGTGGAAAGGAGGAAAGAGGAGAGGTTGTGGGTTTAGGGAGAGGAAGGAAGAGGAAAGTGAATGAGGGTGGAGGCAAGGCGGGGACTGCCGAGCGTCTCCGAAAATGTATTGAGTAGGGTTATCTTTTCTGCTTGTGTAAGTAAATGCATCATATTTGTATTATTTGTTGTTTAATTTTAAAAATTAATAAAAAATTTATTAAAAAAGAAGAAGAAGAAGAAGCCAATGCCACATAGGCCAGGATTACTTTTATTATACAACTATAGCAAGAGAATCTTCAAGTCTGAATGTCCTTCTCCGTCCCACACTTTATGCTTGCATCAATTGGGAAGGGGCTTGTCTGATATATTTCCTCACCTAATTTTCTCGTCCTGTGATCAAGCCCCTCTTATCTAATTGCTTCCTTGGCAGCTGCTCTTCCTCCTTTCCCTCTGCTCTGTTCACCCAATCTTCTCTGTGGTGTAGCGTGAGACCTTTCCACCAGGCACAGAGTTGCAATCGTTTCACTGGTTCAAGTGATGGAGTAGGAGCATCTGAGGACCTTTTCCTTAGGCTGGGTTTCACACCCATGAAAATGTAGATCACTTGATTTAATAGGACATGTGAGCACAGCTGATTAAGCAAAGTGCAGCGTAGTGCAACATATAAACGCAGTCAGTGCATCCCACAAAGTGGTATGTTTTGTTTCTCTTTCATGCACCAGTGTGTGCCACTTAAATCAAAATGACTAAGAAAATTCCAAGGAAAAGCAAAATAAATAAATAAATAGCAGCATGGTGCTATTTGTTTATTTTACAGATAATATGGAAATTCTCGTTACATTTTAGTTTCTGCAGCTTCATTATTTTTATTTTAACATACTGGGCTGGGAAATCTGGATGTATGATTTGCAAACACTTATTCATTTCTGATTAGAGAAGGCTGATGTACGAAGTAAAAATAACTGTGAGTTCTTGTTTCTATGACAGTCCCCTAAGAAAGAATGATTGATCTGAAGCTCATTTTGACTTACATTAATTAATGTTTCCTCCCCTCGCCCCTCGCTCTTATTCTCTCTCTTTCCTGCATCACTGGATTTCTATTTGTTTCTGCTTTGGCAATAGAAACACTGGGAGGGGAAATCCAGGTAGATATGCTTACTAAAGACTGAACTGCCAAATGTAATATAAACACTAGGGCTAATTATGTACGGCAGTGGGCTGAGAAATCAGGATCCACATCATAGCTAAATTTCAGACAATGATTTTTACCAGTTCTTGCTCTTGAGCTTATCTTACCCATAGAGGGTTGTTGTAAGGATAATGTGGAAAAAAGCTGAAATGTAATCATCCCCAACTTTGTTAATAGAAGCTAAAGAAGCAGCACTGAAACAAAGTGTAAACTATTTAACCAGTAGTTCTCCATGGCTGCAATGTGCCTTCTCAGTGGGACTTATTTCTGATTTGTGCTATTATGCTTTGCAGGTATTGATATAACAAAACAATACATTCTAATTATCCCTAGCTTCTGCCCTGAGCTAATTATAATTTGCAAAGCAAAGAGAAGGTAAAGAATGATACCAACTGGTATCCTTGTTACTAGACAGGAAGATATGTGACAAAACAGGAATTCATCTGGCTGGCATTCTCAGTCAGCATACTGTATGGTTCAAAGTACATTAAAAATATAAACCTACATTAAGAACAAACCTAATGTTGAATCCATTTCTCCCTTTCCTTTTCCTTCCCTACCTTCTTGATAGACACACAGATTGTAGAAGATCTAATATGGCTTCCTAAAGCTTTAAGGAGACATTTCTATAGTTTATACTCAAAAAGCAACTAACAGCAAAAGAAGAGTTTGCTTTTATCCAATCTAGCAGCTTACTGTCATATACCACCGAGAAGCCTATTTCAGTTCAATTAGGGAAGGTAAAGGAAAATCAATACAGGTTGACAATTGGACATGAGGTCCAGTTTGTTGGCTTGTGAATTTGCTTTCTCACTTAACAAGGGCAGTATGGCAGTATCTTATTGTGGCTGGCTTGTGGTGGTTGTTTTTATTCTCCCTCCCCTTTAATCTGATTTATCTCTTTATCTGAGATAAAGCCCAGAAGAATCCATACCAATACCTTATATTAAAATAAATATCCCTAAATTGAGACACAGGC
>NW_015386369.1:1448773-1455273 GCF_001527695.2 Protobothrops mucrosquamatus | reverse complement strand
TCCAGTTTGTTGGCTTGTGAATTTGCTTTCTCACTTAACAAGGGCAGTATGGCAGTATCTTATTGTGGCTGGCTTGTGGTGGTTGTTTTTATTCTCCCTCCCCTTTAATCTGATTTATCTCTTTATCTGAGATAAAGCCCAGAAGAATCCATACCAATACCTTATATTAAAATAAATATCCCTAAATTGAGACACAGGCGTATGACATAGTATGATTTGGAAATAATTCCTATTTTCCTGTCCTTTTCCAAATGTGACTTATAAGTAGGCAGGGGCTTATACGTGATCAGGAATCAATATTGACTCTTGATCCGTTCTTGATCTCTATTGAATTGTTGACATATTTATGATGACTAATGACTATTTGAAAATGAATGCTTTTAAATAAGTTAATTTGGAAGTCTGGGGCTATCCGGAGGATTTGCCTTTCCTAAGGATGAGTGTTTTAGATTTATACATTGAGAGAAACATTGCAAAGGGCAACCCTGAAATGAATGTTAGAACAACCTCATCAGTACTCTGTTAGTGCCCTTAATTGCCTTTCATTTTAATCAAGGTCACTATACAGCCTTATTCCTATATTAGCTCTCCCCAAAAGGATAGATACATTTCAATCTGTAACAGCCAAACACTCATGCCAAGAAGATCCTTCCTTTCTTGGGTGAATGTCCCATTGAGCAAAGAACAAGCTATCAGGGGGTAACTTATTAGTAAACACATGTAACTATTTGAGAAGACACTCTACTGCTATGTTTCTCAACTTTTACAGGTTTAAGGTATGTGGACCTCAAATCCCAGAATTCCCAACCAGCTTGGGAAGTTGCTATTAAGGTCCATATATCTATAAGCTGCTAAGGTTGAGAAATTCTGCTCTTTGGTATTATACTGATAAACATATATATATTTGCCTGCTTTGACTATGTTAATCAGAAATTGGTGGCACCATTTGGAAGCAGGAAACACTTTTTAGAATAAATAATGGTGTGCTAAATCAAAAAGGATGTTGAGGCTATAGAAAGAGTACAGAGAAGAGCAACAAAGATGATCAGGGGACTGGATGCTAAAGCATAAGATTAACAGTTGTGGGAATGGGATAAATCTAGTTAATAAAGAGAAGAACTAAGAGTGGTATGATAGTACTCTTCCACTATTTGGGGGCTGTCATAAAGTACAGGAGATTGACCTATTCTCCAAAGTTGAGGGCAGGACAAGAAGCAATGGATGGAAACTAATCAAAGAGAGATCCAACCTAGAATTCAAGAGAAATTTCCTGATAGTGTGAACAATACATCAGTGGAATGGGTTGCCTCCAGAAATTGTAGTTGCTCCATTACTGAAGGTTTTTGAGAAGAAATTGGACAGCCATATAAGGTCCCTCCTGCTTGACCAGAGGGTTGGAACAGAAGATTCAAAAGTCTCTTCAAACTCTGTTATTCTGTACATCTTCACACAAAAGCCAAAGGAGAAAAACTTTCTCACCAATCATTCATGGCTCTTTTGCCCCTGGTCACCTAGTCTATGGAAAGTGGAAAGCTGTTTAACAATTTAACTTATGAGGGTGTTTATCTGAATAACCCTGTTGTTATCTACTGGATGCTATGTAGTTCTAACCAGGAATATTGTGGCAGCAATTAAGGACTTGTCAAGTGGTGTATGCAGTATGTGTCTGTTCTCTAATTCCACCATGAGTGATTAGGGAGGAAAGTTTATTAGCTGAAAAGATCAAAAGTGTTGCCTAATGGGAAGCAGTTTCCAGAAAAATAGACTGAAGCAAAATAACAACAAACATACATGCTTGCACACAACCCCCTAGATAACTATTCTGTGCTTTCCTAATAATGAGAAAAATAGAGCATAAGTCTAGTCTCCATGAAAATGTTGAAGGAACTGCCAGTCCAACTTTGTTATTTTAATGGCTCAGAGCTTGAGCAGACAGCATTACTATATTGATACTTTGGCACGGCAAAGATACATTTTTTTAATTTAGTTTCCTTAATGGCTTACAAATTAATTGAGTTTGAGGAGAGTGTAGCCATTTTTCAGTGATCCGAACTGTGTTAAAATACCAAAACAGCATTCCCACTTTGGTTGCCAGATGGAGTTGAGAAGACTAAAAGGGCCTCTGGTCAGAAAGTTGACCTAATGAGATTGCTGGCAATCTGGCCTGGGCTTCCCAGGATATCATGAATTGATTATCTCTCGTTGAACCACCCACACCACTCCAGGTGCTGTGGGCCAGGCTGCTGCTGTTTGGATTCCCTGGAATACTTTGATCTGGAGAAGAAAGATCTGGAGTAGCCCCATGAAGACGAGCTGGAGAGATTGGGTGTGGGGCAAGCAATGTCTACCTGTAAGGTGGTTTTGAGCACCAGGAGATCTACAGCAAGCTACCCATTTGCCTTTCTGTCACTCTTTGTCATGGGAGAGATTTGATGGCATGTGTTAGGGAGTTTGTCATAGTGGCTTAACCCTCACCCATAGACAGCTGAGTGGCCATTAGCAAGTGTGACCATGTGGATTGAAAAAGCAGATTCTTCAGTCACATTGAGAGAAAGGCTAGTTACCTGGAAGGAAAATGTAGGATGTATACCTGAAATGCTGATAAGTATCTGGAAATTAGGAGTGGTGTTGGGAGAACATCCCTGATTGCCTTTTTATCCTCCTTCTAGAGACTCTTTTCTCTGAAGTACCATATTTCTGTGTGCATCAGGAAGGGCAGCTTTTCAGGAGACATTTAATTTACCAACAAAATTTGAGGAACACTGATGTTATCACTCAATGGTGATGTATGGAGGCAGAAACTGATGTCTGTCCCCAGTAGATGGTGTGATTCTCCTTGTTCCCATTACAGCCCCAATTTACAGCTCTTTGGAAAAATAAGTCTAGGTTTTTTTGTTATGGAACACAAGGTCTTGTTTTACTTGCATCATTTGTTTTTTGCTTGCTCCACTACCTCAAGGGAGCAAGAGTAGCATCTCAAGCTATGGCAAATAGACTTTCTTCATTTTACTTTCATGCAGTCTAGTCTAAGGATCACCAGAGCTGAATTACAAAAATCTGGAAATCACCAGGTGGCAGTAAAGAGGTATAGAACTTTCTAATGGTTGCTTTGAATTTGACATCCCACCCAAAAGAGACCTATGAAAACTTATTTTAAACAGGTTGAGCTTTTATGGAAGAAATGTGTCAAAGCAAGAACATCCGATGTTATGAATTTAGGCTGTTTCTTCCAAAGTCATGGTTGGTCCATTATATCTAAAAATAAGTGCCTCCTACATTTCCTTACTTTTAGGTGTTTTTTAAAATCTCATTGATTTAAAGGAGAGATTGATTTAACACCAAAAGAAGGAGTGGGTGTTTAAAGCTACATGGTTGTTTTTATTATGGTTAAATACATGGTAAACTAGATGTTTAGTCTGAATTTGGCATTTTTGTCCAACTATCAAGTCCTTCTCAAGGACCTGGGATATTATTATGTACATCATGTTATTACTGTACATACAACAATGTGAAATCATAACTGCCAATTCCTTAGCCTCATAAACATTTGAGTTCTTTACAAGAACCTTGGATGTCATAATGTGTTGGCATAGTATATAAGCAGCTTCAAGCAGTGTGTTCTTTTGCAATTGACAGATGGAAATTTTGTCAGTGTGCAGATTTTCTTAGTGCCAGCCAAGATTTTTTGGTATGGCATCTAGTGGGCTGATAACCACTGGGATCACCACAGCCTGTTTATTCCAAGATCTTTGAAGTTTGATTTTCAGATCTTGATATATTGTGATCTTCTTCAATTTTTTGTCTTCTACTATCCCCTAGTTGCCACATCAATTATCCATGTTTCCTTTTTCTTTTCAACCATAATTAAAATCTGATATGTTATAAGCCAAGACTTTATCAGTTTGCATTCAGTATTTTAACCTACTCATTTCTTACTACTTTTCCCAACGATATGTTCCCACCAATTTTTCATTACTAGGACATCATAATTTTTACAGATGTTCCAGTGAATCCTTTTGGCTATTGTATTATGTCACTGTTTGTGCAATCTTCTTGCACAAGCTGAGTATACAATCTACTGTTTTTTCTCTTTCTTTGTAAAATCCCTACTTTGAATCATTTAATATTTTTTTAAAATTCTGGCTGTGAGTGCATTATTACAGATAGCTTGCTCTTGTGCGGCCAAAATCAACCCTCAAATTCTTCTTCTTTTTTTAATATTCCAGCGGTAAGCCACTGTCAGGTTTTATCTTTATCCTCCTTCCCCTTGATCTTTTGTAGAAATGGACCATGTAATACCTGCCAGCATTCTATTCATTTTTTATTATATCATTTTGCTATTCATGTTTTGTTTCCTGCACATTCAGTCACTTCCGATTTCTAACTTGAATCTGTTCTTGTTCTTGGCTGTCTTTTGCATAATCAGCCAATTCATTCTTCTCTTCTTTAATAGTTTGGTTGACTTGCCTCCCTTTCTCTGGGGCAAGAATAATAGCACTATGGTAATATAATGCATAGTTTATTACTTTTATTTTTATTTTCTTACTATTATTTGTCGCAGCAAGGTAGGGATGAACAAATTGGGGAAACTTAAAGCCAAATTTAATATTGGGAGGCTGAGAGGAGGTGAAGATATAAAGTGGGCAGGACAAAGTTTAGATCTTCTATATTTTTTCCAATGTATTTTTTATTTAGATATTAAAAAAACTAATTTGTATTTTCCTTCCCAGTAAAGCAGCTAATACTAGAAAACAATTCCAAACAGCTAAAATTGAGTAAAACTATTGAAACCAGCTGTTGATGATTCATTAGGATAACCCAAGTTCTACAACTTTGTAGTGCCATGATCCCCCCCAAAAATAATGATTTTCAATGAATGATCTCATTGGGGCTACTGTTGGGCAAGAAAGAGACAACTTATTTTCAATAACAATATGTTAATTTATATAGCAAACAAAAAATATTTCATTGGAAATAAATCATAAACAAGCACAAGGGGAAGCTTTCTTCATTTTTCATAATTCATGAAAACTGGGTTTCATTTCGGTGACAGCCAGTTTGGTTTCTCATTCTTTGTTTATCTTGGATCAACATTTGCAGCAACTGTAGAAAATTCAGTCTTTGTTATTGGCTTGCCCAGAAAAAACAGGCAGGAACTCTACTTTATATACACAAGCCAAAATTGTTCTCCCCAACATATTTGCCTAGAAACTTCCAGGGGTCTTTATTCACATTTTGAGAACCCCTGATGTAAGCCCTAAACTGAAAACTGTAAACCTCTGTTTTATGTTACCTGACTCTATAGCCTATAAACTTTATAACCAACAAAACAGAATTGGTTCCACAACCTACACTTTCTCCATAATATAAACTCCAAAGTGGTGGTTTTACTAGAATTAAATTGCTTGGTCTCCACAATAGATAGAACCAGAGTTTAAATTTAGTCTATCCTGCTGGGCCCCGAGTAATGGCATAATCAGTTTTTGTTTATCAAAGTGAACCTTCATACCTAATTGGTGAGGATGGACATAGCTGAAATGCCACCTTTGGGAGTGTTGATTTCTCAAGTCACGCTTGCGACCCACTAGTCCTAGCTCTTCCCCAAAAATCAGGAACACACATTTATATTTCATTATTGATGTGATTAGCTTGTTGAACACATTGCAGCTTCTGCTGAAATTAATAGATATTGTGCCCAATTGTAACTTAGTTGTAAATCTTTATTTTGGATGAATAGGTGAATAAACAAATCCATTGCATAGAGAAGTTGCTCCATGTTGGATGTTAAGAATATGGATGTTAAATAATATGTCACACAAATCTTTTTGAAAATTACATCCTGACTTTAAACTCCACTTTTAATATGCCAGAGGCCATATTATTGGTGTCCAGCTCTGCAAGAAGCTGGATCATCAAAATGGTTCATAATATAAAGAAGAAAATGGAGCTATCTGCACCTGAAAATAAAACAAAAAAAGTCACACTTTTTTGGCTGATTTTGAGTTGTAGTCCAACAAAACAAGAGGCAACTTAGTAAAAATGAAGCAAAATAGCTTTTATTTTCTGCTGGGTCATTTTTCCTTTGGACTCAGCAATGAATAGAATTGTATATTGATTTGTGAATATGCACTGCACAGAGTTCAGCAAATTCTTACTTGCTGAGTCTTAATGTGAAAAAAGTCACCAGGAAAAAGTAATTGGTATTGGTTTGGCCAGTCCTACTCACAATTTTTTGCTATCTTTTTAAAAAAAGTTTCCAGTAACCTGCCATTAATCCTGATGTGAAATAATTAGCGAAAGCAGCATTTCCCTGCCAATGCTTTTAGCTCTGCTCCAGAAGTTAAGCCTTCTTCCTTCAGCAGATGATCACTAAACACAGCTGTCTACAAAGGGACCCCAGTGCAGGAACTGAGTGGATAGACATGATCTGGCAGAAATTACCTGCTTAGATATCATTAATGGAAGCATTAATACCAATTTCCTAACTGTAGATCTTGTAC